>NC_060950.1:29079789-29120691 GCF_022045245.1 Lucilia cuprina | reverse complement strand
CATATAAAAGTTTTATGGGAACTAAAATCATTTTCTTAAATTTTATGAGGATGAGTCCATTATTATCTAACCCCCTAATAAGGTGCCCTTTAGACAACGAATTCAACGATCATTACTACAAAATTCGACATACACAAGTTTCTCCCCATCAAATTTTATCCTTATTGAGAGTAAGAATATCCCCACTATAGTGGTCTAGGTTATAAATATAAATTATACAAATCAAATCGTTAACCTTATTGGGATGGTCATGGTCTGATCCTCTTAAAATTTAGTACACAGACCGAAGATTTTTTCATTCACAAATTATCACTATAATAAATTTTTGAATTGAACCTTATATGGGCGTATGGCCAATTATAGTCCCATATCAGCCATAACTCAAAATTTAATTTCAGAAGTGAAAAAAATTGATTAATGCAAAATTTTGTAGCATTTGCTTTATAAACAACAAATATGTGAACGTTTGAAGCAAACGGACGGACGTAGTAAAATCGTCTTAAAATTTTACGAAATTATTTCGATGGGTTTCACATGGAATATACCCCCATATTTTTTGATGGTGGGTATAAACAAAGCACAGCAACTGAGCTTAAAATTTAAAGTTTTAAATTCTATATACAATACCAAAATCTTATGACCATAAAGTTTAAAAGCTCGAATGATGAACATAAAGTTTAAAGTATTCTGTTTAAATCAAAAGTTCAAGAGTATAAAGTTTAAGTTGAGCCTTTTTTCTGTTAAAACCTTAAGATCAGCTGCTGAGCTTTTGGTTATCTTATTAAAAATTAGTATCCTATTGAAAATCACCAATTAAACTTAAAGTTTTCTATATTAAATGAGTAGACAATAAGCCCAAAGTTTTCTCAAAAAAATAACATTTATTTTTCATACTTCAAACCCCACTAAATAGTTGGCAATCTTATGATTTACTTTGGACATCATAAATTGCTGAGCTTTTTGTTACATTTTTATTCCTAATAATAAAAAAAAAAAAAAAAACTTTCGAGACTACTCAATAATAAAAAATAATAAAAAATACCAAAAAGTTTTTTTTTCATCTGAGATTTAATGACTCATAACAGAGCAAATGAACTCATTTTTTGTAAGATTTATAGTAAAAATAAAAAAAAAAAAACTGTTTCAAATAGAAAATTTCAAGACAGTAATAAGTCATAAATTTGTTACTTTGGGCATGCAAACTATCGATGTCATCAAATCCAAAAGGGAAAAGTAGAATAAAACTTTTAGCACTTAATCCTTACAATACTGTTGACATGAGTTAAATTGTAAAGTGGCAGAAAATCAAATTAGACTAAAGTAAATTTGATTTAAGGACATACATATATAAACATTTGTGTAGAATTTTTTTGATCACAAAACTAGTTTATGTTTCAACTAAAACCACTTTCTTAATTATATAAATTTCACATAAACAATAATATCCTTTGCCAATTACCAAAAAAAAAAAACACAAACTACAATAATATTTTCTCTACTACCAACACTTTTTCAAAATGTATGAAAACAAACAGCTCATAAACTCCAGACACTCGTAGATACCTTATATTTTAACTTGTTGTTGCATAAAGTAACAAGAGGCCTAATTTTTTATATGTAACTAATACAATTACCTTGGAAATGAAAAAAAAAACTTGCCTTAAAGCTAACTTTTTGTTGTGGCTTAAAAGCCTTTTCGGTAAGAAGAAATCCTCGAAAAGAAACTAAACAACATTTTAAGTTACTATTCGGTGAAATATAATAAAAAGTTATAAAAACCCAAAAAAATAAAATCAAGATGAAACTTGCAAGAGAAAAGCAAAATGCTTTGTAATTGCACAGTGGGGGAGAATTCAAAAATATTATAGGAATAAGTAAATGCAATGGAATTTATTTTCTTCTACGAGAGTTTTTAATCATAAAATTCAACACTGCCAAATATGACACCCCTAATTCCCCACTGTGCAGCTATAAAAAATATAAAATCAAAAAGTTTAAAAAATAAAATAAAATTAAAAGAAAAAGAAACATCCTTGCTATACAAAACCAAATGAAAATAAAATGCGTGTTATAAAGATGAAAAGCAACAATTATGTTTAACAAGCATAATATTTGTGTAGAAGATGGAAAACAGAAAACAAAACAAAAAAACTTTTATTATTAAAAGCCAAATAAGAACAACAACTAAAATAATGGCGGGAGCAAAAATGTACATAAAAAGTAAAGACCTTGAATTTGCACTTAAGTGTCTAACAAACCAACAAAATGAAGAATCCAACAATTCAGTTTGTTTTCATCTCGTTTTATACTTCTTTTTATCATGTCTTTATTCAATTCTTTTCATTTACGCCAGCAGTAGCATCCTGTTAAGGCCTTTGTTATGCTTTAACTAATATTGTTGGAAAAAAAGGAAACTCATCAAAACTTAAAGCTATAATAGTGAATGGAATGCTATAGCCGTATATATAATTTGATGAAGTGTTTCAAGCTAGATCTAAAACAAATAAGTCTTTTCAGGCATTTCAACAGGTAACGGTTTCAGAGAAAGCTTTAATTTAAGGAAGCTTGGAAGAATATTTTTATAAATAATTTTACTAATTTAATCACTATACACAGAGAGAATTTTTCAATAACATCCGCTGTGAAAGTATATGCGTATGAATAACATATATATAGAAAATAAAAAATTGATAACACTTTGTTGCCAAAGAGAACGATGCATTTGTCAAAAATACAACGTTGATTGTCAAAGTGATAACCGGGTGATTTTAAAATTTATACATATCCGTTGTCTGTTGACAACATAGCTCACTTTTGACAACAAGTTTTATCAAATTCGATACTTTTCCAAGCCAAACATGTTCATTCAAAATCATGCATCAGATTCCTGAAAACTGGGGAACTTGTCCCCATACTCGCAGATTTATAAACAACAGTAGTCTAGGTTCAAAAATACACACATCTTTTCGCGGGACCAATGGATTGTTAGCTAGTTAGTTAGTGAGTTACTTAGTAAGTTAGTTAGATAGTTACTTAGTAAATTAGTTAGATAGTTCGTTAGTTATTTAGTTAGTAAGTTAGTTAGTTAGTTTGTTGGTTAGTTAGTTAGTTAGTTAGTTAATTAGTTAGTTAGTTAGTTAGTTAGTTAGTTAGTTAGTTAGTTAGTTAGTTAGTCAGTCAGTTAGTTAGTTAGTTAGTTAGTTAGTTAGTTAGTTAGTTAAATAATTACTTAACTTAAAATGTTATTGTGTAAATAAGTTTTAGCCCCTTATCTGGTATTGAAATTTTTTGTTTCGTTATTATTCAAATTTTTCCTGCCACTCATGGGATTAAGTTGGTGATTTCTTTTTTTAATAAGATTTTTAGAACTATTCTTAACTTGCACCAATATCAAATTGCTTACATTATACTCTCAAAAATATGCATGACGTGGTTTCCTAACATACCCTAGATAACATTTTGAACCTAATTAACAAGTTAATATCATATCATATCATAAAAATTAGTTCTAGTTTAAACAAGACTTAACTGTGATCCCCATTCAAATTCATAAAAGTGTGTCTCAAAAGGCCAACGAGCACACTATGTTTATCTTTGTGATGCTTAACTCTCATTATATATAGTTTTTTTCCACTGTTTTTTTTTTTTGTTAAATGGCGACTCTATGTCAATGACATCCCTCACATAAACGCTAGAATCCGCACTTGCATCCACACATACATAAACACTGTATGCATTAATGTATGAATGTCATCATCATAATCGTAAGCATAAAAACAAAATTATATAATGAGATGTATGTATGTATACATTCATAAGGATCTACACACAAACACGACGAGCACTGCACATATTAGTTGCATGCACCACTTACAGCAACAAGGCTGCATTTAAACACAATCAAAGTTGCCTTTAAATGTTAGAAATTGTATCTAAATTCCGAACACATTTCCTTCCTTCAAACAGGCGCAGGCAAATAAACGCATTTCAAATTGCACTGAATGTTTTTATGTATGTACATACGTAAATATGTATGTATGTGTGTATGTACTAGAAGAGTGGCCAAACATAAAAAGCTGAAATTGTTGTCAAGGAAATGTGTTTTTTTTTATGTTCGTATCTGTGGTGCGTCAGGAGTTTGTACAAGTGGCGGACATTTTTGAGTGTGTGCAAATTTATATTCAGAACAAATACTCATACACCCTCTAACCTGCAATGGGTTTATATTAGATGTATAATATAAATGTATGTATGCCTTGAAAAGGAGGGTGGTGTTGTATTTGTATTTTAGAATGTGTTTAAATAAGTTTTACCCTCTGGGAAATTAGTTGTTTTTCTTTTCTATATATTTTTTTTAATTTTAGGCGTTACTATACATATAAGGTTTATGTTTTTATATGAATATGTGCTTTTTGTATTTTCACAAGTGTTTTTAACAAAAATTACGCAAAAAATGAACAACCATTTGAGTTTTTTAAATTCTTATAAAAATGACTAGTTTTTGTTAAAATAAACCTAACAGTTTTTCCCTTTATTTATATAATTTTTGTTTAACATTTGTATTTAAACAGTGGGATTTTTGTATATTTTATGATATGAAAAATATGATTTCGTTTAAAGAAGTCTTGTTTTTTATATTTGTCCGCGAGAACTTAACAGCTATATGGTCTGTCTTAAAAATAGAAATACTTAAGATAACACGAAACTCATAACCAAGTTCTACAATTTATTACAAAAAAAGTTTTTTATCATAGAATAAGAATAAGATATGATATAAAATCGTCACCTGAAATGCAAAAAATCGACTTTTTGATTGAAAATTGTCTATTATGAAAATACCTGCTGTTGCAAATTTTTAAAACTATATTATCAAAAACTCCGATTTTATTAACATAAAATTCGAAAGGATCTAACAACAAATGACTAATTTGCAAGGCAGAAAGTTCTAAAAAGCAACATAATAGACAGTGTCAGGCGGTACAGTCATATTTAAACGTGTTTATAATATTAAGATATATCTGGTAAAAAATACTTTTTTAAACACAGCAAAAACTGAAAAAATATATTTTTTTTAAATAACGAATTAATTACAACAATTAATATCAATAATTTAGACAAGATTTAACACTGATTGATTCATTGATTATATAAATTAAATATTTAATAAATATAAAATTAACTTTTTATTAATTTATTAATCAAAGAAATTAAACTGTTTAGTAGAGTATTTTTAAAAATCAATCAAGAAGGTTATTAAAACAATCAAGTTTCATAAATTGTCAAGCAACATGAATATTATATGCCTAAAATGTTATTGACTATTAAGGAATTATAAATATTCCTAACAAAAAAATTCATAATAAAATATAAAAAAAATAAAATTTGAAAGAAGGCCAGAAAATTTGCTTCAATCAATTAAAAAATTAATTCAATTAATTAAAAATTTTATCAAAATTTTACACTTATGTTTCAAACAAAGAGATAATAAAGACAGATAAAAATTTGTTTAAATAAAAAAAGAGAGAAAGTGAAACAAGTAAGAGTGTTATATTCGGCCATGCCGAATCTTATATACCCACCATCAAATCATTCATGTTTATGTAGAATTTACTAATGTACACACATTTTTGAGTCAGTAATAAGTCTTAAAATCATTTTCAGAAGGGACCTTGGTAAGGTCAATTATGGACCATCCTCATTAAATTCAAGAAAATGATTTTAGTTCCTATAAAACTTTTTTATGTCGAATTTTATTGCTTTATATATATGTTATGAGCATTTAAGTCAAGGGGACCTTATATGGGAGGGTAGCACAAATAATTGGCCTATCCTTATAAAAAAAGATATTTAAGTTCTCATTTAACACGTTTATTTTGAATTTCACCGCTACTGATACATCTCTTAGCGATAGAGTTATTTTCTAAAGGGGGCCTTATAATAGGGCTGGGCGAAAACGTGAACCAATATAGGATCGATCCTTATAAAAATTGATAGGGAGATTTTGGATCGCACGAAACTTGTTTATGTAGAATTTTGTAGTAATGAGTGATGAATTCATTGTCTAAAGGGGAGCTTATTTGGGGGGTTAGACAATAATGAACCCATCCTTATAAAATTTAAGAAACTTCTTAAGGTAGATATGAGCATTAAAGTCGTTTTCTGAAAGGGACCTTATAGGTGGGATAGGGTCAATTATAGACCAATCCTTATAAAATTCTACAATGAGATTTATGTTCCCGTAAAACATATTTGTGACGAATTTCACTGCTATTGATGCTTATCTTAGCCAGTTATGGGCGATAAAGTAATTTTCTGAAGGGGACTTTATATGGGAGTAGGTTCAATTATGGACCGATCCTTATAAAATTCTACGAAGAGGTTTATGTGACCATAAAATATATTTGTGCCGAATTACACCGCTATTGATGCTTCTCTTAGTCAGTTGTGAGCGATAAATTCATTTTTTGAAGGGGACTTTGTATGGGGGGTAGAGTCAATTATGGACCGATCCCTATAAAATTTTACGAAAAGATTTATGTCCCCATAAAACATGTTTGTGCCGAATTACACCACTATTGATGCTTTTGTTAGTCAGTTATTGGCGATAATGTCATTTTCTAAAAGGGGCCTTATATGGGGGCTAGGCGAAATCGTTGACCGATATTGCCCATTTTCAATGCGAAACAAACTGCATCTACTATAAGTATCTCTGCAAAATTTCAGCTCGCTAGCTACTTCCATTTGGACTCCATCGTGTTTTCAACAGATAGACAGACAGACGGACGGACATGACTAGATCGTCTTAGAATCTAATAAGGACCCAGAATATATATACTTTTATGGGTCTTAAACGAATATTTCAATGTGTTACAAACGGAATGACAAAAACAATATACGCCCCATCTTTTTTGATGGTGGGTATAAAAAGAGAGAAAGTGAAAATATAAACTACCGATAATTTTTTCTGTGTAGCAACAACCCAGGAAAAATTTTAAAAACTACTAGTTCTAGAACGAGAGAAAACATAACCACTTCAGATTCTTAAACAACAGCCTTAAAACTAGTAGTGTCGCTATTACTTCTGGAACCCGTTTCATCGAATAACGTTGTAGTTCTTTGCTACTACACTAGTTCCGAAACAACTTCTTGAAATCAATTGACAAAAATGTCAAAAAATTAAAAATTCATAAACTTATTTTTATTGAAATAAAAAAGACTTTCACATATATATTCTTGCATTCAACTGATCTTCAAGATATTAAAGATATCCCTAATTTTAAAACTAATACAAGTTTTCCTGGGAATACTTTTTATTTTATTTAGTTTTTTGGCTCTCCTATAAATTTTTCAATACTAAGCTACGTGTTCCAGTTTTTGGCTCCATAACACGTCTCAAGGTAAGAAAATTCAACTTATAGAGAACCACCCGAAGGTATTCTTGAAAAACAGTAACATGGGCAAAGCTTCGTTCTTTACAGATGAGAAATAAATAAGGACCATAAACTGCTACATAATCTTTCTCAACATTACTTTTATAGATTCAGTTGATTAACGTTTGAGTGCATTTGAGTCATAATCGACAATGGACAATTTTATTTTTATGTAGGAGGCTAATTCATTGAAACATAAAGTATGGGACGAAATCGACAACGAGCACTAAAATTTAGCCAGAATACAGACTTAAGTTATATTATCTGGTTTATATTAGATGCGTTTTATTCTTGCATTATTAGCTCTGGTACTCCTCTTTGGTAGAAGAGTCCACCTATGGAACGAAAGCTCATTAACTATGCAACTAGATGATCATCGTCTCTAAATGTATTGTATCTTAAAATTATATTACAAAGTACATTATACAAACAAGTATGAATCTATAGTTGAGCACATCCGACTATATGATACCCTACACCAGTGATTATGTTACTTATTGTTGACAAAAAAAACATATATTTTCAAAAAGAGGGCTCATTTTGGAAGGGGAATTAACGTCTACTTTAAAGTTATTTATGTAGATGGGAAGTTTGTACGAGGGATTGGGCCAAATATTGCTTGATTATTACAGAAATCGGCAGTATCATTTAAACTTCTACAAAACTAAACATTGCTGATTTTTGATGATATTCTGAAATAACTGTCAAATAAGTCGAGGTTTGTCTAATTCGTGATGATATAGTTTCTATGCGGGAAAAACTAACAAAACTCGCAAACTAATGCAATGACATGTTTATTAATAATCCTGACAACATTCGTCTTGGTCAGCTGAGAGGCAATATCAGATAATTGGTAAATAATGAAAAATATAAATTCGTTAGTTGAATTTAAAAACTGTAAGGTAAACTATACATGATCAATGTAACTTAAAGAAGATTGACTGGGTTCACGGGCCATTAACACTGCAGTATGTTAAGACCTAATTGTTCAAATCTATTCCACATATAAAACAAATGAGGAAGGTAGATAACTTTTGGTTGTTGAGAGAGGAACCATTTAATAGAAACATAAATTTAGAAAAATACCACCATTAATCATTATTTTTACTCAGATCTTCAATGCTTGTAGTCATAGACTATCAGCTGGTATGAGTAATAAAACTACTTTAATTTGATAACTTTACTAAGAAAATTTGTAGTCCTTTAACTTGTGGACATTGACATAACTCCCAATGATTATAGTATTGTTTTGTATTATTGTATTGTTCTAGCTTTAACAACATTTCTCTTAACTTCACATTTTCGTAAGAAATCTTTAAAATAACATCAGATCGAAATGCTCACACGTATCAAGCCCACTACAAAATCGCCTATTAGAACATTTCCTCTATCCCACTGCTACAAGTTATAAGTATGTTAATTTTATTTTATTTATAAAAATCCATTATACTTTTTTATACCAACCACATTATGAAAAAATTTAAATATTTTGTTGGTTTTTATTTGCCATAAGTTTCAGACAACAACATGTTATAAAATGTTTTTGTTACATTTTCATCAGCTCTTGTATAAATTTATATCTACCATAAATTTAACCGAATATTCTTGCATCTATTTTTTGTTTCTGTTTCCTTTTGCTGTGTTTATTTTTTTGTCTATTCTTAGTTTTTAAGTTTACTTTGGGGATAAACATTATGGCAATTGACAGCAAATTAGTAAATGACACTTTACGTGTTTGTTGTAACACAGTGAGTTCTTAAATGTGTTGACAAGTAAGTAGATGTGTGTGTGTAGAAGTACATATATTCCTGCAGCTTGGGGGTGATTGTTTCGAAAGTTATTATTTTGGGTTAGCTACAAAACGAGCTTATGATTAGTTATTTTAACGAGATGAAAATCAAAGCCTTTAAGGACACAAGTTTAAAGTTTCTTTCTACTTCATTATAAATTGACAAATGGATAAATTATCCCTTTTAAAACTGCTGGGTTGCGTAGGAGAGATTATTTCTTATAGTTGAAGTGTCAATTTTATGTGCGTATGTTGAGTAGAGATTTTCTTAAATATTTTCTTATACAACTATTTTCTATAACTTTCTCTTTTTTGAATTTTTGCCCCCCACTTTTTCAACCAATAGAAGTTTTAAAGAAAAGTTACTGTCAGTTTATTTGCTTTACTTTTTATGTTATGACATAATCATAATAAATGTCATATTATGACAGATTGCGGCATTTCTTAGCAAACATTTTAGTGTTTATTGCTGGTGGTTTACGTTTTCTTATCTTACTTAAAGTTAATGAAATACTTGAATTTTATTTTAAAGTTGTTTTAATTATATTATATTGATTTTACAGTTAAACGCTTTCTTCCTATTTTATTTTCATGGTATTTATTTCAAAAGTTTTAGAAACTCACAAACTTTTTCTAAGAGGTTTAAATTATTTATAATTAGATTAAATATTAAAGGAAATATAAAGTTTCTTATTTATAAACATTTAGAAAAGGTTTATAAATCAAATTTTTATTAAAAATATGTTCTATAAACCTTTATGAATAAGGTAGTAAGGAAATAATGTTCAAGGCATTGACTTGTTTTCAAAGTTTTGATGACAACATTTTTCGGACGGATGTTAATAATAAGTCGACTGATTGGCCTTTATATAATCTATATTTGCTTCAGTATATACTAATGTCAAAAATTCAATTTAATAGTTTGATTTGACATCAGGTCGTAGTTATTCTCATAAGTTCGCTGCCGATTTGTCTTCTACATGTATGTATTTATATAGTCATCTTGCTTTTCATCGGATGTCCTATGGAATACAATTTAATTCTGCATGCGACAAATTATTTGGTGACTTTCATAATTTATGTCCTATCAATTCTAATTGCGTCTGAGGATTTCTAATGCAACATCAGTTTCCTTAGATCATTCTCATCTTACGTCAAGTCATCAACAAATGTTTCTGATGAAATACTTTACAACTTAAAAGTTACTTTTTCAAATTTCACAACCGTTAAACAATTTCCATTTATCAATAGATTTAAATATTTCTAATTTTACTTTTTTCGTGATATATGTGAAGTTCCAGACTGGATTTAAGGCTACAAATGTTTATTTTTCCATTGATAAATTTCATGAGAACCTCTTGGGAGCGTCTGTTATAGCTTCTATTACTTGCACCAATACCAACATTAACTTAATTGTATAAAAACTCTGTATGTGGTATAGTCCTTGTGAAACAAAGTGTTGTGTTGATATATCAGGAATTTGCAGATAGTCATCAAGATCTCCATAGAATAAACTCTTCCTCTATAACTCTTAATCTGTTGGCGATTTTAAGAAATGATATGTATACACGTCCAAAAACTGGCTCTCTAAGCTCAGCCTCCAGTGCTATAGTTGGGCGATTGGTTAATAAATTACGATGTATGCTTAGAATAGTTTTTGGTCCCCAGTTTCCACACTCCGGCAGATTCTCCCTCTTTGGAATTTTTTATTTTAATGACTACAGATTTGCAACTATCATCACGGCGACCAAGATACGCATCTTTTTCGTACACAACCACCAACCTTTAGTTTCTTACGTAAAGACTCTGTATGTGGATCGCAAAGACTATATTGTAATATGATTTCTAGTGGTGTGTCTTTACAAGCCAGGTCAATCCAGATAGTCATCAAAATCTATAAATCAGCGATAACTAACTGCCTTAAATAAATACTAGCGTATTGTATAGTAATACTACTATACAATAAACCATCAATAACTTTATTAAGCATTTATAAATATGGAGGTATAACTGTAATATATAGAAACAAAAAACCATCAGATATATAATCCACTTTCCTCTCTTTTGTCAATAACCTCTTTTGTTACAATTTTTTTTATACCCTTCATCTTCGTGAGAAGGGTATATATAAGTTTGTCATTCCGTTTGTAATTTCTATAATATAATTTTCCGGCCCTGGCTTCGTCCGTCTGTCTGTCTGTCTGTCTGTCTGTCCATCTGTCCGTCTGTCTGTCCGTCTGTCTGTTGAAATCAATTTTCTGTGAAGTCCAGATATCTTCGAGATCGAAATATTCAATAATTCTGTCAAAAATGCTTTCGAGAAGTTTCCTATTGAAAATCAGCAAAATCGGTCCATAAATAACTGCAATATGGGTAAAAATCTGGAACTACCTCTGAAAATTTCCTCAACAAATTATAAATAAAAGCATAACAAGTAAGAGTGTTATATTCGGCTATGCCGAATCTTTTATACCCACCATCAAATCACTGCCATATAAATGAACTTTGATATTTTGAATATTTTATTATCATATATCGATATTAATGAGAACATCAGGGTAACATTTGAAAGAGGTCCATTAATGGGGGTTTTACTATTGATAGTGCTAATTTTTATAGGTATTTATACATACATATATGGACCAATTCTCATAAAAGTCTGCAGGAAGATTTCAGTTCCTTATTTGTTTAAAATTTCATCGATCTGCTTGTATTTTGAAGCCATTAAGGAGCATTAAAGTCACAAAATATGGTAGAGAGATTTTCAAAATTGTTTTATGTCGAGTTGCCTTGCGGTATTCATATTTTTCGCGTCATTTTCTGGGGCGGAATTTATATGGGGTGGTGTTATTATGGACTGATCCTCATTAAATTTGATAGAGAGATTTCGGTTGCTATATTATATTATATTAGCTTACACGAAAGTAGTTTATGTTGAACTTCATAAATCTACTAGTATTTTTAAGCCAGTACTGAGCATTAAAGTATTTTTCTGATAGGGACCTCATGTTGGGGGTAGGGTCAATTAAGGCCTGTTCCACATAAAATTTGGTAAAGAGATTTTGGCTTGTGAAAAACTTACTTCTGAGAAATTTCATCGCTATACTCGTATTTTGAAGGCAGTAATGATCGTTAAGGTATTTTTATGGAGGGGACCTTATACGGGCGCTAGGGTCAATTATAGACCGATCCACATAAAATTTGATATAAAGGTTTGGTTCCTAAGATACATACTTATGTCAAATTTCTTCGCTATATTCGTATTTTTACGCTCATAATTAACGTTAAAGTCGTTTTCTGAAGGGGGCCTTATGGGGGAAGGGTCAATTATAGACCGATGCACATAAAATTTGGTAAATTTTGACTTGTATAAATCTTACTTCTGTGTAATTTCATTGTTATAATCCTATTTTTGAGCCAATAATGAGCATTAAAGAAAGTTTATGGTCAATTATGGACCGATCCACATAAAATTTCATAAAGATTTTTTGGCCTGTAAGACACTTACTTATATCAAATTTCATCGCTATATTCGTTTGTTTAAGCCAGTAATGAGCTTAGGGGACCTTATTTGGGGGGTCAATTTTGGGCCGATCCACATAAAATTTCATAGAGAGGTTTTGGCGTAAGAAACTTACTTATATCAAATTATGGACCGATGCACATAAAATTTCATAGAAATGTTTTGGCTAGTAAGAAACTTACTTATGTCAAATCTCATTCTATAATTGTATTTTTAAGCGAGTAATGAGCGTTAAAGTCATTTTCTGAAGGGGACCTTATATGGGGAGTAGGGCCAGTTATGGACCGATATACATAAAATTTGGTTGAGAGATATTGACTTACATGAAACTTATGTGTGTCGAATTTCATCGCTATATTCCCATTTTTAAGCCAGTAATGAGCGTTAAAGTCATTTTCTGAGGGGACCCTTATATGGGGGGTGGGGTCAATTATGGACCGATCCACATAAAATTTCATAGAGAGGTTTTGGCTAGTAAAAAACTAACTTATGTCAAATTTCATCGCTATACGTAAAATTTGGTTGAGAGATATTGGCTTGCATGAAACTTATGTGTGTCGAATTTCATCGCTATATTCCCATTTTTAAGCCAGTAATAAGCTTTTTAGTCATTTTCTTAGGGGGGACCTTATATGGGGGGTAGGGCCAATTATGGTCCTATGTCCGCCATAATGCAGAATTATTTTGCAGACGTTAAAAAACTGACCTATGCGAAATTTTGTGGTATTTGCTTCATAAAAAACGAATTTGTGAATATTTGAAGCTATTTATACAGTATTCCGGGGGGTACATTTGTATGTGGGCTATGTGAAAACGTTGACCGATTTTGGCCATTTTCAATACCATTTCTGATCAATAAAATATATTTTGGGAAAATTTCATTTCAATATCTCTTATTTTGTGGACGCTATCGTGCCAACAACAGACAGACGGACAGATGGACAGACGGACGGACATGGCTAGATCGTCTTAGAATCTTACGAGGTCCCAGAATATATATACTTTATGGGGTCTTAGAGCAATATTTCGATGTGTTACACACGGAATGACAAAATCAATTTACCCCCCATCTTTTTTGATGGTGGGTATAAAAACAACAACAGGGAGATAAAGCAGTAATATGTTGGTAATACACCTCATATTTGTTTGAGGGCTGTAATACAGTTTAACGGTGGTAGTACAGTATAACGGTAAATATTTCTTTCTGCTACAGTTTATATTTGTTTGTGTGTATGTTATGTGTGACATGTGTACAGAGATAAAAAGTAATTAAAAAACTGATTTTTAAAACATACTTAGTGAAGGGTATATAAGATTCGGTACAGCCGAATATAGAAATCTGACTTGTTCTTTTCTTGTTTTGATTGTGTGTTTTTAGTTCAAGCGTATATAAGTGTGACTATTGTTTATATGTATTAGTAACAACTTTAAACGCTTATAACTCCCACAATTCTTAACCGACCTTATTATGTATGTATATTGTGCACATCTGAGAACAAAATTCTTTAAAATGGTATATTTTTTGCTAATATAGGATGTATACTGTAGGAGTATAAGGAGTCACAAAAAATCGCCTTGCCTATTAATATATAGATATATATACATGCTTAGGATAGTTTTTGCTCCACAGTTTCTACACTCTCGCAGATTCTTCCTCTTTGGAATTTTTAAATTTCATGACAACACATTCGCCAGGTCAATCCAGATAGTTATCAAAAGCTTTAGATCGGAAAGAGGCAAAGAGCAAAAAATTAGTTTTCTGACTGGTGTTGTTTGTCTTTATACATGAGTGAGCATAAGTACGTGTAAAAGAAAGAATACAAGATAGCTCATTGCGTTTAAATATTAAATATATGGTTGTTACGCTCTGACGTTTTCGAAACATGATCTGTGTGGATAAAAACCAGCTTCAGTGGCCTATTTAATATACACATATCCATACATACAATAAGGAGAGTTATTCCTCTCTAGTTTTCTAATTTTGTCAGAGTTCCTTTAATGAAAATTTTAATTTCTCGATCTACACTTACTGTTTTCCAAAAACTTTTCAATGAAAGAAAGAATTTTGTAGTTAGGCATTTACTTGAAAATTAATTTTTAGCATTTGTTTAACCCTCTATGACTGGGTAATAATTTTTCGTTTATTTTGAGAAACTCATTTAATTTGATATTAATTTCGTATCAAAAAATGTATCCCCTACCCACAAGAGCAAGGACGGACAGCAGACTTCTATAATTTTATTTAACTGATTGGCAGGCTAGACACAAATTCAGCTCAATCAGTCAAAAACTGCATATTTTCGAACTCTTGGCCCTCACATCATTAGCCCCACTAAGTACATGTTTAAATCATTTAACAAAAAATTAAATTTTTTGCATCTCTATATCTCTAAATGAAATATATTTAAATAAAAAATCTATTTTCTATTTTTTATTTCGTTAAAATTCTTTCGCATTATTGATTTTTTTCTATTTTTTTCACCATTTAGTCATTCATTCAGAAACTCCTTTGTTTTTAACAAGAACTATAAAAAAATAACAAGAATCGATTTGCTGTAATATTATGTTAACAATTTTTCTTTTGGTAAAAATCTTAGTACACATTTTGTATTAATATTTTTCATTGTTTACAATTTTTTTCGTTCCAGTTTTTTGTTTTATTCATCTCTCTCAATTTTATCTTCTCAGCTGCTTTATAAATTCCTTCCATTGTTGTTTAAGTATTATCATAACTTTTACTGTTCGTTACTAATAGTGGTAGTATATTTTCATAGGTATTGGTGTGTGTGTATGTATGTGTATCTATATATATTTTCAAAAAATAACACCCACTTAATATTATTGAAAAATTCGACTTGTTTTATGTTGCATGCAATATCGTTTTTTATCCCACGGCTTCAGCATAGAACACTCCTTCCGTCATTTATACACTCCTTCTTTGGTTTGGAACTTTTGTTCGTTCATTCATTCATATCTCAATAGTATGCTTCATTTCCCAAATGCTTCTATATAAATAAAATATTTGAACGTACATAAATATCGAGAAATTCTTTTTGAATTGTTTCATTTGTAGAATTTTTTTAGTGTAATGCAAAATATGAAAAAGAAACACCAAAATCATTCTTAAATTTCTTTATCCTAAAATATGATATTTAGTATTGGGCATTCGATAAGTTAACATTCTGTTGAAATAAATATCAGGGGAGTTTATGCATTTGTGAAACATTCATAAGTAAAATATCAAACTTACAAAATAAGTAGATTTGACTATAAGTTAAGTATATAAATGCTGCAGGGAAAGCAACAGGCGGAATATTAGTTAAGAAAAACAGGAACTCAATAATTTGCCATGAAGTTATGAAAGGGAGATGGATAAATTATGTTAAATGACACTAAAATGTACATTGTGAAAACTGTGCTGAGTTCTTTCATGATAAAGCCCTTTCAATTTAAATAAATCTGATGGAATATCAATCAATATCTGTTTAAAATTCAAAGCAAATAACTTTTTTTGTATTGATGGGCCATTAAATAAATGCATAATTAGTATATGTAACGTTCTCATTCTAGAAAAAGTAATTTTCAGCTTCGTCTAATTCTTGAATCCTTTTTTCCTCCTCTTTTAAATAATGTTATTTATTACTAGTATTTTTTATTACTATTTTATTCTGGCAGTCATAAAGTAGTGGGGAAAATTCAATAATTCTTCGTATACTACTTTACATGTTGTTGTTTTTTTCCTCCAGCGTTATATTTTATTATAGTAGAGAGTTTTCTTCACACAAGTATTAATGTTTATCGTATTAGACTACTGCAGAAATAAAAGGAATATTATAAGCATAAGATGGAGTTTTGTAAATTTTTAGATGTTTAGTTGTTCAAAAAAGTGTTTTAAGCGCTTCATTCTACAAGATTAGTTTTTTGATAATTTATTCATCACAGTTTAAAGAACTTTTATAATAGCAATCCGTTTTAGGCTCGAAAAACAATAACTAACATAAAGCCATTTGACACTCGAAAAAACAAGTTAGAGTGCTATATTCGGGTGGGCCGAATCTTAAATACCCTCTACTAGCTACATTTATATTAATACATTTCTAATTTATCAAGTATTTGTAGAAATGAGTTTTCTCATGTCTTAAATAGAAAAATCTCTAGATCTAAATTTATTACAATTCCAAGATTTATTGAACATTACAAACGCCTTTTTCTTTACATTTTTATAGCGCCTAGCATAATTTGCATGAATGCATGTGTGTGAAGGATTTTCAAAATACATATATAATTTAGTTCTACACAAATTGATAATGCAACTAGTTAAATACGATTAAAACGTTTTTAGGGGCTAGTATGGGGGATTTGATCAATTATAAACCGATCGTAAAAGATTCTTTAAGCTAAATTTTTGTACATACCTTTATCATTATTTGGTATTGAATATTGTGAATTTAAGTGATTTTCTGAAGGGGACCTAGTATGAGAGCCATGACGAAATATGGACCGATCGTAAAACAATTTCATAGTGTAATTTATGTATGTATATAAGAGTAATATGTATTAGTTTAATTAGTGTGTTAGTCAGTCATTAAATCAGTTAGTTCGTTAAGCCTCCGCTTGAATTTGCCAAGCAACCTTTTTTACAGAAAAATTATCTATATATGTTTGTAGTTTGTATGTTTGTATGTTTGTATGTTTGTACGTTTGTATGTTTGTATGTTTTTATGTTTGTATGTTTGTATGTTTGTATGTTTGTATGTTTGTATGTTTGTATGTTTGTATGTTTGTATGTTTGTATGTTTGTATGTTTGTATGTTTGTATGTTTGTATGTTTGTATGTTTGTATGTTTGTATGTTTGCATGTTTGCATGTTTGTATGTTTGTATGTTTGTATGTTTGTATGTTTGTATGTTTGTATGTTTGTATGTTTGTATGTTTGTATGTTTGTATGTTTGTATGTTTGTATGTTTGTATGTTTGTATGTTTGTATGTTTGTATGTTTGTATGTTTGTATGTTTGTATGTTTGTATGTTTGTATGTTTGTATGTTTGTATGTTTGTATGTTTGTATGTTTGTATGTTTGTATGTTTGTATGTTTGTATGTTTGTATGTTTGCATGTTTGCATGTTTGTATGTTTGTATGTTTGTATGTTTGTTTGTTTATATGTTTGAAATTTCGTATATTTGAGATAATATAAAAGTTAGAGTCCTGAAATTTTGTCGGAGCCATTTTAGTGTCATTATTTACGGGGCGTAGCACCTCCCATGTTTATTAAATACAAAAATTTTATTATCTGGGAAACTAAAAGAATAAAATTCTTCAAATTTTGTACGAAGAACTTAATTATTTATCTGAACATGTTGTATAGAAAAAAACTGCGAGGGCTAGAATCTAAAAAATTCAATCTAAAAATTCAACAAAAATAATTTGATTTTAAAAATTAATATTTATATTTATGTGAACGACAATTTGTCAGGACATATTTGGATACAATCCTTGGAAATATATACATACTGCAATTTCTAGGACTTACTTAGTGCATTTTATATTTGAATCAGTCTAATGTAATACTATTTCTTCTTTACTACTACATTTAATTTCGATTTTTTTTTTGTTATTTGTTTTTATTTATATTATTTTTATGACTTGTTTTCTATATGCGATTATCATACAACATACAATTTTTTTCTTCACACGTACTCCCCTGTATCTGTATCTACAAATTGTTACTATTCTACGCAAACATATACAAATTTAAATGTGTATTTCACAGATTTATTTACATACATACTTATGTTTGTGTATACATATTTGTATGTATAAATTTATTTATTTTATGACCAAGTTATTATGTACGTCAATACTATAATAAATTTCTTTACACATACAATTTTCTTTTGTAAGCAAAAAAAAAAAAAAAACTACGATATGATTCAAATAAATGTCTACTATAACGGCCGTAGACAATACAACAGTACTACTACTATTTACGATGAGAACAAGACCCAAAATAATATAGGAAAACAAATTACTATTTCAAGTGAAAATAAATAAAAAAGTATTAAGGAGGGAAAGAGATAATATAAAAAGAAACAGTAAAGAATTCGTTTTGTGCCAAGAAAATAAATAAGATTTTCATACTCTGAGCTTTAGAAAATTGAAATTGAAAGGGAGTTACAGTGGATAGTATAGTGAAAAAAAATTACTTCTTTAGTTGAAATATCCGATTTTGTACCTCTCAAAAATTATTTTCTGTAAATATGATTTAATTTACAGTTTATCTTATATATTAATAAATGTTTCAAATATCCGTATTAAGATTGAGAGTTTTATATGAATGAACAGAGGCTCAACACAAAATCTATTTAAAAAGTTATTTTAAATTAAATCGATTAGATTACTTTATATTTAAATATCAGCATAAAACTTAATTACCTTTAGTAAATGTTCTTTCACTTAGGTTAGCGATTGTCACAACTGATATTTTATATTTATTAGAAAATTTTAACCACTGTTTTCACATAACAATGGCTTTATCTTTTAAAACAGCCGCAAATGAATTTAAAGTCATCGAACCCGACAAGTAAAAAGAAAACTCGTCCCTAGTGTGTAAATATGTAAAAACACGACTAAAGGTGATTTTATGATATTATTTTTTTATTTTATTTAAAAGAAATAAAAAAATATCTAAAACAGCAATAACAACTATCAAAATAAATAACAAAATATCCCATTTGCTGCCAATAGTAGTACTCAACACATACGCAATCGGCATAAAAGTCAACGAACTTAAAACGCCTGAGAACATTTTCGCACAAATTTAACTACAGACCCATTCAAAACGTACTTCATCTATTTAAACTGTAAAATAACCAATTTAGAATGGTTAAAGAGAAATATACTTATTGTGAAGGGATAAACTTTTAAAAATGCTTTTGAGATTTATATTTTCGCTCTCTGTCTCTCCTTTGATTCTTAAGCCGCAATCAAATTAAGCTTTTTTTCTTTTTGTTTTAAAATATATAAATTACTATCAACGAAAGATTTACTGAACATTTTCTTGTTTTTGTTTTCCTCAATATTAAATTCATGCTACACATTACAAAGGAAGAGGCGGTCGACTAAATGATGGCCGCTACCGATACATAATAAATTTCAAGTTGGTATTATGAGTACCTTAAATAAAGAAACATAGCCTGGACTGTAGACCAACATATGTATACCGTGGACCAGACGGTACGTCAGTTTTATAGTCTGAACTGAACTCTAAGTCTACAGTATAGATTTTCGATAAACAAGTCTATATATTGACATATATGTATGTCTATCTATATTATAAACAGTAAGTCAGTCCACAGTCTGTACTTTACACCAGTCTGTAGTCTATACATCAGATCAATCTATTTATATTATGTGCTTTAGATTAGTAGATTGTCTTGAATGTAGCTCAGCTTATTGTCTAAATCTTTATCCCTTTATACTCTCTGCTTTAGATCAGTCTATAGTAGGTTTTGTAGATCATCTTAAAGTCTAAATTATAGATAAGTCTATAGTCAGAACTATAGACCAGTCAATAGTCTGAAATGTAGCTCTGTCTATAGTCAGGACTATAGATCAATCTATAGACTGGACTATAGATCTTTCTACAGTCTAGAATATAAACTATAGATCAGTATAAAGTCTGTAGTATAGATCAATGTGCAGTTTGACTACATGTGAAGCCTCGAGTATAGATCAGCCTATAGTTCAAGCTATAGACTACTCTATAGCCTGGTCTTTAGCTCAGTCTACAGTGTGGGCAATCGATCATTCTGTAGTGTGGATTAAAGGCAATAGTGTATAGTCTATTCTATAGATTAGTTTATTGTCTGGACTATAGATAAGTCTGTAATCTGAAGAATAGATCAGTCTATAGTCTAGATAATAGATCAGTCTATAGTCTATACAATAGATCGTTCTGTAGAAAAGTTTATAGTTTGATTAAAAGTGATCTGTAGATCAGTTTATTGTCTAGACTATAGATTAGTCTATAGCCTTGACAATAGATCAATCTATGTTTTTAACTATAAATCAGTACCTAATCAGTCTATAGTCTGGACTTTAGATTAGGTCCCACTATGGACTAATCAATATATAGATCAGTCTACATTCTGAACTATAGATCTGTCTACTATTTGGACTATAAATCGGTTCATACTTTCGACTATATATTACTCCATAATCTGGACTACAGATCAGTTTGTAGACTTGACTGAAGTACATTCTTCAGACCAGTCTGAACGACAGGAAATATTATGAATATTTGTATAAACAAACGTCAACATGAACCAATAATACTCTCCCCGCCATAACCAACTAAAAAACTGACTAAAATGAAAAGCTCCAGTATGTGTTTGGAATTAAATTTTTTTTTTTTACAAAGTACGTAGTTAAGCTTGTGTTTTCAACTTATTAAAGGATATTTTTCTGCTATATAATATTACATATTACATAGTTCATTTCATTTCCGTTTTTTTTTTTCTCCATCGGTTTTTTGAGTTTTGGTTAGTAATATTACTACAGTAATATTACTCTTTTCCAATGTTTGATAGTCTGTAAAAAATAGAAATATTTCATTCAGTTTTATTAACATTCATTTTGTGTTCATGTTAATGCTTTTACATTGAAATATTCTTTTATGGTGGTTGTTTTCTGATACAGCAAAAACAATTTCTTTTTGCAGTGATTTTCTGTTTCGATTTGTATTTATTTTAACGATGCAATAAGTTTAAATATTTTACGAAACATTTTGTTAAATTATCTGTTGTAAACGCTTTGAGTTTTGAGTAGAAATCGATAGATACAAAATCGTTTGTAAATGATTTACAACTTTTAAATGTACAATGAATTTATTGAGATTTTGGCTTTTGAGTTTTGTTGTAATAAAAGTTAAGTGTATAGTGATGTTTTAAAATATAGTGTTACTGTGTTTTTTTGTGTTGTTTTTTAATCGATTTTTGTATTAATATTATTTTGAAGGAGTTGGTTTAAGTTGGCTATTATTACTTATATGGCAATATTTCACTAGATTTTTACTGACCTTTTACCTATCATCATATGATTTTTAATAATTTGTGTAAACACAGACGTGCAGTCGGGCATAAGATAATAAAATAGAATATATTTAAACCCCCTTTATTCATAAAGAAATTTTTATTTTATAAATCAAATTTCGTATGAAAATTTTATTTTATAAACTTTTTATAAAATAATATGTTGTTTATGAATTAGGGAGATAATATATAATAAAACATATTTTTAAACGGTTTATATATTAGATTTTGTATGAAAATTTTATTTGTGAATAATTTTTTAATCTTTATGATCTTATCGATATCTGCCTTTTCGTAGACGTTCCTTTATTATCAATATTAACATCTGTTCACAAAATAATTTTACAAGCTGATTTTTCTATTGAACTCTTTTTAAAAACATGATTTCTGATTCAAATAAATAAAAATAAAATATAAATAAAAAATCACAATGAAAACAAACGAAACAAATCAAAATTAATACAAACGCATATTTATTCGACAACAAAGAGCAAAAATAACAAGGACTCCCAACTGATTTGATTTAATAAATAAACAAATATAAAATGTACATATATGTTACTAATAGAAAACTAATTTCTAATATATTTTTAACCACAAATAAGGTCACTTGTCCAAATAAATATGAGAACAAAAAATACTTCTACAAAGATTTTGAACTAAACAAACAATCGCACAAATACACTCTAACAAGCATTTAAAAATATCAAGAAACCGAAAAAAATTTACCCAAAATAACAACGACACTTACATATATATAAAATATGTAAGTTTAAAGAGAATCCAAAAAGGATGTTATTTATCACATATGACTAAGAAACTTGTTAAAATACATTTTCATGTTTTAACAGAACAAAACTAAATCCCAAAAGGAGTTAAACGACAATAAATTCTTGTAGTAAAATGAATTTCTATTATGACATACATTTTCAATTTAAAAATTCTACGAATGAATTGTTTTGTTAAATCCTTTTGGAATTTTTAATAGACCACCTTAACATTATGGTTTATTAAGCATAAGGACTACAAAGATGTTGTCTGGGGATTTTAGTGTTTATTTGTTATTAAGCATATTTTTCGTTTGATTTTAAAAATGAAAAAGGGCAAACATTTTTGTATAGCAATCTTATTTAAATTAACATACACTATTTGTTCTTTTGTAAAGAAAGTAAAATCGTTGGGTATGGGTTTTGACCATTTCTAGGAATTTTTTAAAAGTGAAATAAACAGTTTATTTTTTAGTTATCGGAGGTGTAGTAAACATTTTTTTCTCATAAGAAATTTTATAAATATAAAATATGATAATTATTTTTTTACAAAAGATTACAAAAATCAAGGTTCATATATATATTTTTTATAAATTTTTAACTTTAATTTTCACTGAATTGAAAATATTTCTTCTCGAATTTCTCGAATTTTGAACAACTACATACTTTCTCCAAATAAAAGCTGTTTTTATTATAACCAACAACCACGTATTCCTTAATAGTTCTTTAACTTCTTCAGGAACAAAACTAAGACACACGCAAAACCCTTTTAATCATAAACGATACACGAAGCAGAAAATATTCTCACTTTTCACAGTCACAAAAGAACATACACATTAACAAAGAAAAGGTCTAGCAAATACAATAAAAGACTAAAAGTGCATAAATAACTTCGTATATGTAAGATGTGTGTAAAGATGTAAATATTGTAGCATGTGTGGCATGTCTGTGTAAATAAATAAACCTTAAATGTGTGAACGTATGAGTTACTGTTCATAACCAAAAATATTCTTGTTAGACGCTTGATTTATTTTCTTTATATCCTCCAAATAAGAACTTTAACTATATAAGAGAATATAGTGGAACTATTGTTGATATACTTATGCATACACAGGAATTTTATTAAGGGCATAACAGATATACATATACACCTTTATTATCGTTACATCGTTCTGTATTGAGTTGTTTTCCCAAATTCAATCTACCCTAATACATATGAGTTGCATTCTCAATTTGAAGTTTTGCGGTGTGTATTATTTTGGTTTTTTCAATAAATGGATAAAAATTTTATGTGGTATTTTGTTGGTTAAAAATATCAGTTTTTTCCAAGATTTCTTTATACTCGGCAATACTTCCACCATTTTGCCGTTCTTTTATAAAGAAGTACTTTTTTAAGCAATGTACATATGTGAAAATACCAAAGAACAATATTTTTTTATAAAATATGTACTTCTATGGTATGATTGGTAACACATAAACAATATTGGTTCCACATCGGCATTTAGTTGTAATATATTTCGACATTAATGCTTAATAGTTTTAAATGTGAAAATAATGCGAAGCCAGTTGGATTAAAATTAACAAAAAATTTAGAATGTGAATCAACACATTTATAAGAGTGGAATCCGAACTGAAATTCTTTGAAACTATGTTTAGAATAGGATATTGAGGGAAAGGTGTATGTATGCATGTAATTCATGCTGCAAACATGCAGGTTTATGAAAATGTTGGTTGTTACATTAAGTCTAAGAAATGTTTTACACTGAAAAAATATATATTTTTTGGAAATAATTTATTTACCAACCAACAAACTAACAAGCCGACCAAATAACTAACTAAATAACTAACTAACTAACTAACTAACTAACTAACTAACTAACTAACTAACTAACTAACTAACTAACTAACTGACTAACTGACTAACTGACTAACTGACTAACTGACTAACTAACTAACTAATTAACTAACTAACTAACTAACTAACTAACTAACTAACTAACTAACTAACTAACTAACTAACTAACTGACTAACAACTTAACTAACTAGAAAATTACCGATGGTAGTGCTCCAGACTTCCACTCTCTACATGCCCTATAATCATCAGAATATGTACTTTGTATAGCTGAGTATTCAAACGATTAATCGTCGTTCGGTTAATCGATTAATTTTTGACGATTAATCGTTCGAATAAATGGCAATTGTCAAATTTATTTGATGATTTTTGAAAAGAAATCATGGAGACAATTATATCGCTTTTATTTTTACAACCAGTTTTTTTGGAACATTGTCGTGTTCTTAAGTATTTCTAATAAATTTTCAGCAGCAGTTATAGTTGAACTAGTGTTCATTGGAAGGTATGAAGTCCAGAAATCTTTGAAAATCTTAAAAACAGTAATTTCTTTATATAGAAAAGCATTTCACATAAACAGGAATAATTTATAGTATTTGATAAAAAAAACTAAACAAAGAATTGCAGTGAAAGAAATATTTTTGTTTCTAAGCCGTGCAAAAGTTATTTTCACTGTGTACTCAGTTTTTCATAATCAGCTCTTATGCTCCTGCAAAAAGGACTTTAAAGTTTAAAAGACATCCAATTTCAAAAGATATAATTCCAATTTTATATTAAAAAGTTGGTATTAATATTAATTTTAAATGAAGCTGAGTTCCTCTGCTTCGAAATAATATAAATTATTTAAAATCATCAAATCATCAAGAAGGAATTGGATGTCATAAAGAAAATTTGTCACAAAAAAGTAGTTAAAAGTTTTTGAGTCGAAAATGAAGCCTTTTTATACCCTACACCACTATAGTGGGGAGGGTATTATACGTTTGTGCTGATGTTTGTAACATACAAAAATATTGGTCCAATACCCACCTTAAAGTATACCGATCGATTCAGAATCATTTTTTGAGTCGATTAAGACATGTCCGTCCGTCCGTCCGTCCGTCCGTCCGTCTGTCCGGCTGGCTGGCTGGCTGGCTGGCTGTCCATGTAAACCTTGTGCGCAAGGTACAGGCCGCAATTTTCAAGATAATTTGATGAAATTTGGACCAAGCATGTTTTTTGGCACAAGGACGAAGCCTATTGAAAATGGTTGAAATCGGTCCATTATTTCACCGATCGATTCAGAATCATTTTTTGAGTCGATTAAGACATGTCCGTCCGTCCGTCTGTCCGGCTGGCTGGCTGGCTGTCCATGTAAACCTTGTGCGCAAGGTACAGGCCGCAATTTTCAAGATAATTTGATGAAATTTGGACCAAGCATGTTTTTTGGCACAAGGACGAAGCCTATTGAAAATGGTTGAAATCGGTCCATTATTTCACCTAGCCCCCATACAACCGTACCTCCCGATTTGAACTTTTTATGCTATAATTACGTCAAATATTCTGCTATCTCTCTAAAAATTGGCACAAATAAGTTTTATATAAGTATAAATAATACTGCAGATTTTCGTAAGGATCGGCCTATATTTGACCCTCGCCCCCATACAAACCCCCCTTCAAAAAATGACTTAAACGTCTAAAATTGACTTGTAACCATTTGTATCTCAATGAAACTCAACAAAACTAACTGTTATTTAGAAATATATCCTTTTCCCAAATTTACCGAGGATCGGCCCATATTTGACCTATATAAAGCCTCATTTAGAAATTTTAGTTTTTTTTATCAATAAATGGCTTAAATATTTTGGAATTATGGTAATATTCAACATAAAAGTTTCTTTACAAAAAATAAAAATTTTATAAAAGTAAAAATTGTAAAAATATACTCATGGTGTAGGGTATCATATGGTCGGCCATGCCCGACTATACTTTCCTACTTGTTAAATTTATATGTTGTTTCTAGATAACGTGTGAGTAGTTTGAGTTAAAATTTTACTTGTATTTTGTTTTTGTTACAATAACAAAATACAGGTAAAATTTGTACTCAAACTACTCGCTCGGTATCTAGAAACAGCACATTAATTTCTTTTTCGTTGTTTCTCTAAGTGAGACAGGTAAATAATATAGATAGAATTTCAGAGCTTTCATTTGATACCAATATTAGCATTATAAAATACATAAAAATATTTTAAAAATTCGTTTGTAGTCTTTTAAACTTTAAAATCCTTTTATAAGGACATAAAAATCGGAGTACGCAATTCTATAAGTGGAATCTATTTTCACATGCTTATTAACTTGAATGCTTTTTCAAAATTGTAACAGGGCGAAGATTATTGTTAAAAGCTATAATAACATCTAGTTTCCTTTTATTCGAATAACCGAATAACTTTTAATTATCCGATTATTAACCGGCTAACGTAAAACCTCAAATAAATATTTATCGAATAAACCGAATAAGATAAAAACCCGAATAATTGAATACCCTAATACCTGCACTCTTACTCCTATCTGGAAATTCAAAAATGTCATCATACTCAACTTTTTGATCTACTCAACTTTTCAGTACTGCGAGGGGTCTTATGGGCTTTTCTCACTAATATTTATTTATCCAATATAAAAATATTGATTTTGTCATTCCATGTTCGACGCATTTAAATTTGATCATTTGGACGTCGTAAGATTCTAACATGTTCTACATATGACCGTTTCTTCCACTGTTCGAGATAGGGATATGATAGATTTCTAAAATATTCCTTATTGTTAGATCAGAGATTTAATATAGGCTCCATACAACTTATATTATGTATACAAAAATTTGTATTATCTAAATATCAAAATTATTGCATTTTTCGACACTTTCAATCGCTCCGTGCAGCTTGTTAAACTTGTCGACAGAATAATAAATATATGAGCATAAGAACATGAAGTATAGTAGTCATATTCTACGTGCATGTTTATATAAATGTACTTTTTTAAGCTTGCACAAAATACAGTAATAGTTTTCTTTAGTTCCATTTTTTTCTTAAAAAAAAAAAATAATAGAATAATTTTTGCTACAAAACCCATAAAAATGTGCAATGTAGTTAATTCTTATAAGGAGGATTTTACAATTCTCAGAATGAAGAACTCACAGCAGCAAGATAACTTAAAAATTTACTTGTTTTTTTTTTTTGAGTAGAAATATTTAAAATTTTGTTCATTGTTTAATATTTTAGTATTTTACTTAACCTTTGTCCTTACTGGAGTCGATGACTCCTTTTTGTTTAAACTGTTTTATTAACTATACTTCGTATAGATACGTATAATTTATGAATGAAAAACATTACCATTAAATATTACGTATACGTCTTGGTATAGTTTCTGAATTTTGTTCATATGTTTATTGTATACTTTTAGGCGACTTTTTTGTATATAAAAACGAATGAATTTTTTATTCATTACTAGCTAATACCCGGTGTGTTTCGCTACCCCAATCGAAATTAAATACATAATAACCAAAAAAAATGTTTATTTAGTTACTAAATTATAAAATTTTTCTAAAAGTTTTATTATAATTTCTCTTTATGATAATATATTTCATTTAAATTCTAAAGAAATACATTATTGATCTATTTATTCCTTACTTGCTGCAATTTAATATAATTTTTTTTATTCCTAAAAAATAATTCTTATTCTAATGCCTTGGGTTATACAATATTTTTTGTTTTACCCTCTAGTATAAATAAAAAAATACTTAACGATTTTGAAAAGTCTGACACAATAGTTTTCCAGATTAACAATATGTTACATATGAGAGATGCCAAGCAAATTATTTCAAGTTCGCCAATCTCTATCTACCTATGATAAATTTGAATTATCTAACAGTTATCAAGATATACGAAATGTTTTATTTAATTCATATATGTGATACCAAGCCCCCAATTGAAAGTCCGCCCGTGATTTTCTAAATGTTCACATGAATGTTAAAATTATTCATATAAAATTTGAAGATTCTAGTTCTAATAGTTTCTTAAATATACGACTTTTTCTGTTTAATTCATGTGGGAGTTTCAAGTTCCCTAGATGAAAGTCTGCCCTTTTTCCTCCAAAATGTTCAGATGAATGTTAAAGTAATTTATGCAAAATTTGTTGAATCTAGTTCTATATTTTCCTAGATAAAGAATATTTTGTATTTTAATTATATGGGAGATGTCTGGTCCCCATTAAAAGTTCGCTCGTTATACTCTAAATATTCAGATGAATTTCATTGTTTGTTTAATTGTATTTTTTTTAAACGTTTGTAATTTGTTTTGTTTAAACTGTTTTGTGGTTTTGTTTTATAAATTTTAATTTAAAAAATTTGGCCGCTGGCGCTCAGGTGACTTCTTCTATATAACCGCACAAGCCCGGCTTGGGTCGTGCTTAAACCGCCGCTGAATTAGTGGCCGATGCGGCTCAGTCAAGTTCGATCAAGTCGTTACCCGATCGATCCTCGACAAATACACTTTGAACAAATTTTGAAAATCTTAATTCCGAACGGTACGTATACTTTATGCCCAAGATCGGCAACTCCTATACACAGTGTTTTTTGGCCGTTACTAAATTTACACAGATTACTCACACGCATAGAAAACACAATTCAGTCTCATTTGAGCTTTCATAGAAGGAGGTTGTGTTGTCGCTCGTTTCTTGCTTTTGCAATGAAAATGAACGAAAGTATATTAATGAAGGGATGGATAATACTAATTATTGTTGTGCTTTTTTAGTATCTACACTACACATTTAATAGTTTTTAGAATTATTAACTTTTTAAAATGTTTTTTCTTTCAACGTAATTTGCAAATTATAATAATTAACCAAAATTTAATGTACTTTTGATTAATTTTTACCTTTAATATGTATATATTTAATTGAAAATATAGTTAAAAAGCTCAAATTTGTGTTTTTATATACATATATTTTAATATTTAAAATAAATATGTGCAAAACAGGGCAAAAAATATTTGCTACTTTTAAACTAAAAAATATTAGTTTTGTGTTACATTAATATTACTTCTAAATATCAGTTTTCCGTACATGCATTTTTGTGGAGATGAGAGTATAATGATTTCTCATTTCTTGTTTTTTCGCACTTTCACTTATACAAGTGCAAAATGTAGTAGTATATGTATGGCTTTATGTCATCAAATACCTACTATTAAATATTATGCATACGCCTTAGTATAATCAATGTATGTAGGTAGGCAAAATTTTGTATCATCTTTTGATATACGTATACATTGATTGTTTTAAAATTTGCTGATTTTGATTATAAATTTAAATTTAATACTTAACAGCAAACAACTAAATTTATTTTCATAAAAATAAAACAATCCACTTTTTACTCATAATAATCTACTTAAATAACTACTGCCTTTTTTTTCTTTTTTACGAGAACTTCTTAAAACAACTAATAAAGCTCCAAAACAATTTTTTACAAAACCTATTTTTTTATTACATTCTTAAGTTGTTATAATAGCAAGAAATTTCTTTTTGCTTTTATTTAGTAGTTTTCTTGGTCAAAAAGTCTACATCCACTTTCCTTTTATTTTAATGCCGGTTAAATGCATACTCCTTAAGCACTTGTTGTAGTTGCTGTGGTAGAAGACTTGTTTGTTGTAAGATGACATTTTGAACTAAATCAAGTGGTGCTTTAAAGAAAAATGTACATAAAATAAAATCCCCAAAGGCATTTCAAATGATATTGTTTTCTAGTTTAGTTTTATGTTATTTTTTTTATAACTATGTATTTGTTTTAGATAGCAATAACTAAACTACATACATTTGATTTTTGTATGTCGTAAGCAACAGAAGAATACAATAACCAACATTTCTATACAGCTTTTAGATAATGGCTAATAGTTGTTAAAAAATATATTTTTTTTCTTTTCACTGGTAGCTAGGGACTTTAAAACCAAAGGACAAAAGCAACAAGATATTTGAATGAAAAAATGGTATTTAGGGCTAAGGCAATTTTAAAAGCTTTAGTAGGCTAAAAAGTTGAACACAAAGATAACTGGTATTTATTGTGCGGTTAAAGTGAACTAAACTTATTGTTAAAAAGGTTAAATTTGATAGATATCTAAGTAATATGAAACAGATCTTTTTATTTGCAAAAGAGTGTTAACAACAAATTCTACATTCAACAAATATGACAAGTTATACAAGTGGTTTATTAGGTTGGCAGAGTTATATATTTATAAAAGTTATTTCTGCGTTTACTGTGAAACTTAGTTCAAAGTATTGATCATTTTTCTTAAAAGAAACATTTAAATTCAGCTTGAAAACTGGAAAAAATGTGTTTAGAATGTTATACAGAGACACAATTTTCCCGAAAATAATTGCTCCTAAATTTGGTGTATGTCTGGTATTCCTTTAAAAAAGTGTCCTAGATAACCGGCCATTGGCTGTGCGTAGAGGCTAAATTAAGCCTTTTTCTAATAAATGGATCATTAGTCCATTGATTTTTGTCATTTTGCTTATAGGTTATGTGAAACTTTTAAAATTGTCATAACGTACATGGACACTATGAGGAAATTAAGTATGTTTAAACGTCCATGGACATTATAACATGCCCACACATATTCATATAAAAATCAAGTGATTGACACGAGTGCACTACGACCTATTTTACGGAGGTACTATATAACGGGTAAGCTAGAAACGTCCCACAAACGACTCTTTGTAGCTTGTAGACAAAACGATGGTAAGAATTTTCGTACACGAATAATGTACAAACACGTTGCCCGCGTACTTGTGTTATATACTCACTGAGCATCGCTGCTCCTTACACTGATTTCAATTGAATAATGTTACTAGAGAGCAAATTATTGTTAAGTTTTCTAAAAATCTACATTAATACTGCCGCTAGAAAACGATTTGAATGGTTGAGTAATAGTCTTTATGAAGTATATGCCTAACCTGGTCTATCATTATCATTCGTGTTAAGATCAGAACTTCTAAGCCGCACAAATAATCTCTTATACATTGAAACTAATGGAACACATTCACTAAAATCTTCGAAGCAGTCGTCATTCGGGTCTGACTTAGGAGAACAAGTAACGGTCAGTCTTGTGTTGGTTGTCAAGATTTCAAAAGAGTCACGTCTCACTTGCACTTATTTAAGACATAACTCTTTTCAAATTAAGCGTTGTCTTCTGTTACCGAGTGTCTATTAGTGAATACTACAAAGTACTATCAATATAACCTGATGCAGACCATTTTAAGTAAAATTTTTACTGCTAGAGACAATAAAAAAAGTTTTAAATAATTTGATTAATCTCTGTTTGCGGCTCTAATTTTCCATATAAAAGTATAAGTTATTCCTAGCGTTTGATACACTGTCATTGCCTTTATTTCTTAAGGATGGTCAGTCTTGTGTTGGTTGCATTGATTTCAAAGGAGTCACGTCTCAGTCGCACTATGTGTAACTATTTGCGAATTATGCGTTGCTAAACTGGAACGTTTAGGGAGTTATGTACGTTAAAGTCATTTCTTGATGAGATCTTTATATGAGAGGTAGGATCGATTATTGACCGATTCTCATAATATTTTCAAAAACATTTTGGTTTATTAAAAATTATATATTTCGAATTTCGTTTTCATCCGCGCTTTTAAAAGTTAGTTATCTGTGTTATAGTAATTTTCTGTAGGGAACTTTATATGGGTACTATGTTTACTAGTAGACAGACATTGGACTTTTTCAATAACAAACAAATATTTCTTAAAAATTTTAACTCTCTAGCTTGTTCTATAGTGTTTCCAACAGACAGGCAGGCGGATGGTTGGCTAGATCGTTTTAGAGTTTAATAAGGATCCAATTTTTGGATGTGTTACAAAGGAATTACAAATACAATACAAAACATGTTAAGTAGCTGATGAAATACACACATATTTCTGTGAACATCGTATACATATATCATTATTAAGCCTCAACTTCCACTTTTAAATCTACTGAAAATAAACTGATTGAGATTGAACTAAGTTTCTTACCCGTATCTTAAGATTTAAGTTTTATTTATATATTTTTTATACCCTACACCACTTTAGTGGGGAGGGTATATTGGGTTTGTGCTGATGTTTGTAACATTCAAAAATATTCATCCTATACCCATCTTAAAGTATACCAATCGGCTTAGAATCATTTTCTGAGTCGATTAATGTAAACTTTGTGCGCAAGGTACAGGCCGCAAGGATGAAATTTGGCACACACGCTTCTCTTGGCCCAAAGACGAAGCCTATTGAAAATGGTTAAAATCGGTCCATTATTTCGACTAGCCCCCATACCACCGTACCCCCCAAATAGGGCCTTTTGGGTTATAATTAATTTAAATGATCTATTATGTTAACAAAAGTCGACAAAACTTAGTTTTATAGAACTTTAAATGACACTACCGATTTTTGTAATGATCGGGCTTCATTTGAGCCTATCCCCCATACAAAATCGCCTTCAGAAAATGACTTAAAGGTCAACATTTACTTACAAACACTAATAACACTTTTAAATTCTACATAAATAATATTGAAGAAGACTTAACTCCCCCTACCAACATTTTTAAGGATAGGGCCATATTTTGCGCTACTCCTCTTTGAGCCCTTTTAAAAAATCTCTTTTTTTGCCAAAATGTAAAAATATTCTGAAGTAAAGTTAAAAAAACAAACCAAATGCTTTATTTTTTTAAATAATCCCCATTATTAACATACATACTGACTGGTGTAGGGTATCATATGGTCGGCTACGCACGACTATACATTCATACTTATTTAATTATTCGAACAAAAACTTTTGTTCGTTATTCGTTCGAATAATCTAAAAATTTAGTCGACTACTCCAATAAAAAACAAATTTATATTCGGGCGAGGCCAACCATATAATACCCTAAACCTGTTAGAAAAAGTAAATCTGATTAAGATTTCATAATAAAACATTAAGTTGAATTGTACCTTGCCTCAGATATACTTAAGCCATTTATTGTTGAATAAAACTGTGAACATTTAAGTCAAATATTGAAGGGGGCTTTTTATAGGGACTACTTATATAGTTCATGAGGGTTATCAATGCTAATATAGAACTTCGTTTTGCAGCTTTTTGTCGACGTACGAGTATATTAAACGTAATTAACATACTCTATTCGGGGGTTCAGTTGTATGACGACTAATTGAAGAAATGGACCGACCTTAAACATTTTCAAAAGGCTTCGTCCCTGGGACAATATAAGATTATTTACCAAATTTCATTGAATTATGTTAAAACTTGCAATCTGTGACTTTAATGTTTGATTACAGGGTTTACATGGACGGACGGACGGACAAACCTAATTGACTTTGAAAATGATTCTGAGCCAATTTGTAGACTTTAAGATGTGTATAGGACCAATAATATTGTGCGTTACAAACATCAGCACAAACCCAATATACCCTTTCCACTAAAGTGGTGTAGTTTAATGATATTGTTGGTTATCTGAAGTAGTCTGAAGAGTTTTAAAATGATTGATTAAGTTTGAGTTTGATTTAGAAAAATGTTTGAATAACAATTCTTGGGCCTAAGCATGACTTAGTGACATTAAGTGACTTTAATGTCACTTAAAGTCACATTAACCCCATAAACACGTTCATCCATAAAACGAACGCTCTTTTAAACTACTGTAATATGTGGAATTCTATTATCGAGTACTTAAGCTCAAACTCATGATACCCTTCCAACTTTAGTGGTGTATGGCATAATAAAACTGTTGCTCTTAAGTAGAACTCTATAGATGTTGAATTTTTTACAATTTAAAGCTTATTTAACTGTTCTAAATATAGTTGTTTTCACAAATGCATTACAAATTGTTCTTCACTAAATCTCAAATGAAACATTTAACTTCAGGATTTAAACATTAAAATTTAATACTAAACAAGTAGTCGGGCATGGCCGACCATACAATACCATAAACAATGTGTATATTTGAAAACATATTATATATATTGAGTTTGTGCTGATGTTTGTAACGCACAATAATATTGGTAATATACCCACCTTAAAGTATACCAATCAGCTCAGAATCATATTCTGAGTCGATTTAGCTATGTCCGTCCGTTCGTCTGTCCGTCCGTTTGTCCGTCTGTCTGTCTGTATGTCCGTCCATGTAAACCTTGTAATCGAACTAATTTTGAAGATAATTGAATGAAATTTGGTACATGATCTTTTATCGCCCCAGGGACGAACCCTATTCAAAATGGTTAACATCGGTGTATTATTTTACCTAGCCCCCATACAACTATACCACCGAATAGAGCTTGTAAACCTTGTATGGGAGCTAGGATCAAATAAGGGCCGATCATTATGAAAATATACAATGTCACTTATACTTATATAAAACTTATTTGTGACTATTTTTGAAAAAATAATGCTATATTTGACGTACTTATGGCATAAAAAGCCAAAATCGGGAGGTAAGGTTGTATGGACGCTAGGTGAAATAATAGACCGATTTCAATCTTTTTATAGGCTTCGTGTCTGTAACAAAAAACATGTTTGGTCCAAATTTCATCAAATTATCTTGAAAATTGCGGTCTGTACCTTGCGTACAAGTTTTACATGCCCAGCCGTACAGACTTAATCAACTCAAAAATTATTCTGAGTCGATCGATATACTTAAAGGGTGTGTGTTGTAAACATCTGCACAAAACGTATAATACCCTCCGCACTATATTGATGTAGGGTATAAATAAATACAGTTCCAATAAAATATCCCATTTAACAATGCTTTAAAATACTTAAAGTCTTAAGGTTTTCACATTTGTTAAAAATACTTTCTTACTATACACTTTGGTTCTATTTTTAAGTTGATACTTGAATATGTTAACACAGAATCTCAGAGAAAAGTAAAAATAAGAATTTCCGCAATATTTGTGTTGAGAGATTATTAAAGTATACAAATACAAGCAAACAAAAAAACAACAAGCATTAACAAACACCCTGCAGTTTGGCATGTCAATATCAAAATTCAATGGGTTTCTAATTATTGACGCATATTAAAAACCGTGACTTTTTACTTTCTTTTAACCTTAATGATAAACCTTTTCGTGGCATTACGATCAAAAACAAAGGAAATATAAGATACAAAATAAAGAAATTATAAAAAATAATCTGACTCCTCATAAAACTGTTGAGTATTTTTTGTATAAGTCTAATCCGGTATATACGCTAACCTCTATTGTTTCTGAGTTAAAGTACAATACTTATGTGTAGGTAATTCATTGTATATGTTTGTATATGATTCTAAAAGTAAAAGCCTCTCATTATTATGGTTAATATAACAACCATAATATTTACAAAGTAAAAAAGTATGTAAGTGTGTATGTATTTCTAGGTATTTTTACTTGTTTAGTGGTAGGTAATGAAATGAAAAACAACTAAACCAAGGTGCAGACATTTTTCTTATAATTTAAGTGAATGTGTAAACAAAACACATACACTCAATTACACCGAATTAAGGTCACAACTTTAAGGAATTTATTTATTTATATTTTTCTTGAAAGGATTTTGACTTAAACGAAAAAAAATAGAATACTAAACACTTGTGGTTTATTTATTATAATCTTAAAGTTGTCTGCAAAGTTAAGTTAATCCTTGTAGTAAAATAAGGTAAGTATGTATTTGGTGTGTATTTTAGAATGACTTTTTTACAAGATTAAAATAATTTTAAATACTTAACATATGAAGCATGGAGATGAAAAAGGGCGTATAAACCATTTTGATAATTATAAAGGAGAGTATAAAAATATCATAAAACTCAAATTATATATCTTGTATATTTTTTTAATATATCCTCAGATATAAATCTTGCTATAACTTTGAAAATTTTTAGATAAAAATTCAAAGCACAACTACCAAAAGTTTTCTCATGTTTTAAATAGAAAAATCCCAAGATTTAAATCTATTACAATTCCAAGATTTATTGAACATTACAAACGCCATTTTCTTTATATTTTGATAGCGCTTAGCGATATTTAGTAATTTACATGTATGCATGTGTGTGAAAGATTCAAGGATTAAATACATATAAAAACATAATTTTGTTCTACATAAATTGAGAGTGCAACTAGTTAACGTAAAAATCGTAACCGATCGTAAAAAAATCCTTAAGATAAATTTCTGTACATAAAATCAAAATTTTTATTTATATCGTAATTTAGTAAAAACTAATATGTATTTAAGTGATTTTCTGATGGGACCGATCGCGAAAATGGTAATGAGTAATGTGTGTTTAATAGATTTTCGAAAAAGGACTTTGTGTGGGAGCTATGTCTAATTATGTAAAGATAAAATTTCAAAATTATGTACCTATATCATTATTTGGAAATGAATATTGTGAATTTAAGTGATTTTCAGGAGGAGACCTAATATGAGAGCTTTGACCAAATATGGACCGATTGTAAAACAATTTTATAGTGCAGTTTATGTATGTATGTATGTATGTATGTATGTATGTATGTATGTATGTATGTATGTATGTATGTATGTATGTATGTATGTATGTATGTATGTATGTATGTATGTATGCATGTATGTATATAAGAGAAATATGGATATCAATATTTTTTAATTATTTATGTACGTTTAATCTCTTAATTTAGTAATGCGTTATATGCGTTTAGGTGAATTTTGGCAGGGGACCTTGTATGGGAGCTATGCCCAATTATGAACCGATCCAGAAAATTTTTCTCTGACATAATATTTGAAGAAATTAGAGTGCTATATTCGGCCGTTCCGAATCTTAAATACCATATTTTAAATACCTTTATTTTAGCGACTAACTGTGGAAATGGCTTTCGATGGAACGATCGCATAAAGAAATTTATTTTTTAAAAACTTTATTTGGTAATGAGTAAAAAGTGTTTACGTAATTTTCGAAAATGAACGAACAATTATAAAAAAATTATATTTGTGCCAAATTTTGTATAAATAATTTAATTAGGTAGCGAGTTATAAGAGTTTAAGTGATATTCGGGAAGGGACATTGTATAGGGGCAATGGACCGATCGGAAGAAAATTTTACGGTAACATTTATGTAGATAAAAATTATATTTGTACCAAATTTTGTATAAATATCTTAATTAGGTAATGAGTTATGTGCGTTTAAGTGATTTTTGGGAGGGAACCTAGTATGGGAGCTATGACCAATTGTAGACCGATTGGAAGAAAATGTTACGGTAACATTTATGTATACAAAAGTAATATTTGTGGTAAATTTTTGTATAAATATATTTATTAGGTAGCGAGTTACGAGCGTTTAAGTGATTTTCGAGAGGGGACCTTGTATAGCAGCTATGACTAATTGTGGACCGATGGGAAGAAAATTTTACGACAACATTTATGTATATAAAAGTAATATTTAATTAAAATATCTTAATTAGGTAATGAGTTTTAAGCGTTTAAGTGATTTTCGGAAGGGGACCTTGTATGGGAGCTATGAGCAATTGTGGACCGATTTTTTTATACAGACAGACAGACAGACAGACGGACATATCTAGATCGACTCAGAATTTCATAAGGAGCAAGAATATATATACTTTGTTGGGTCTTAGATGAATATTTCTTAGTGTTACAAACGGAATGACAAACTGATATATACCCTCTATCACCAATGATGGTGGTGGAGGATATAAAAATAAAACACCTATTTGCTATTTTTATACTACTATGTTGTATTGGTGCTAGAACCTAGTCTAACCATATTTAATAGAATTGGATCAATTTAATATATAGAAATATTACAATATTTAAATGGAGAAATGGATAACCTTAAATAAAATCATGATGCATAAAAATGAACGCTGGCTTTAAAATTAACTAGAATTTCCAGAAATGGTTTAAAAAATTTGTTAATAATAAACTGTTTGTAATATAACATATTGGATCATAAAAATCATAAAATTCCATGAGAATAATAACATAAATTCCGTGAGTTACAAAAAGCGTTGTCTTTAGAAAAATCATAATTATGTAAATACTTTGTTTTAGTTAATCCAGAGTTTAAAGAAGTCCATTGACGGGCTATAAAGAGAACACTTTTTTTTTTTTTGAGGAAACCAAAATGCAGCATACACTGAATTCAGGGGTCTACTTGTATATTGGCTATCGGAAAATTTGAATATCACCTATATTCAATACCAAACAAACCTTATCCAAAGAGCATATTTGTTGAAAATTTAAACGTTTTAGCTTATTCAGAGACAGAGATTGTCTGACAGACATGCAGACAGACAGACAGACAGACGGACAGACAGAAAGACATAGCTTGACCGTCTGAATATTAATAAGAACCCACAATATATATACTTTTGTGCGTCTTTGACCAATATTTTGATGTGTTACAAACGAAATGTCAAAACATGATTGAAAATGAAAAAGTACCAGAAAGTACCCTTTTATAGATTTTCGTTCAATCAGAGTGCTTTGTGTGAGCATAACACTAAAAAGCACTAGTCATAGAATAGTAGAAATTTTTTTTTTCTTACAGATTTGGGTTTTAATTTAGGGCTCTCAATGTTTAATTTAAATTTTTACCAAAAGAGTTGTCTTTAAATTGATTACTTAAACAACCTCTTAGTTCTAATTAAATAACAGATTTCTTTAAGTGTTTCCAACGTCTTGTACTATTTCTCACTCTTATTTTAAATATTTTTCATATTTTTAAGATGATTAGCTGCAAATTCGCTGACAGCCTTATTTTTAGCCTTAAAGGCATTTCATTTTATTCCACACCAAAAATATCCCTAAATGCTTTGTTTTTAGAAACAAAGCGTGTTTTTCTTGTTACAAATTTTATGATATTTTTTATAGAATATTAAGTATAAAGAGAGAAAAAAATAAGAAAAACTTTAATGAAGAAAGTGGTTGATTGTTGTCGGTGTTGTTTTTCTTGTTGGTTTAAATATACAGAAATATTATATCCATATCTTGGAAGTGAGTCTGACTGTATGAGTGGTTGAGTTAAAACTTGACTGAAACTACATTAGGATGCTGCTGCTGTTAAACCATTGTTTAGCTTTAAGGCACACTTTTGCTATGAACATAAAATAATTTGCATAAATGTTTTATGGGTACATTAAACCAAGGAATACCACTACTACAACAACAAAACTTCTAGAGAAAAACTCAGAAAAAGGATATAAGAAATATGAACATGTAAGAAAGTCTGAAACGACTGTCTGATACCTTGCAAATATGATGTAAATGATTTTCGGAAAATGAAATGTGCAACTATATTTTTTAGTAGACAAACAGGAACAAAGGATGGATCGATATCACCATGACGATTCAAAATGAGACTTTCAACAAGTTAGTAAAGTTTAAAAAGGTCATGTGACAATTATTCTTTTATATCACAAACACAAAAAATACTCACAATACCACAACTACTATGAAAATGTAGGGTACAGTAAACAATCAAACAGCATAGGATGGTAATAGCAATCAGCGAACGCAATATGACTGAATGTATAAATGAAAGTTAAGGAATTTAAGTCTGAAGAGGTTTTTTGCCTTTTTTCCTGCAAACATTCATTGTATTTCATTTTCTACAATTTTCATTTTCTTTTTGTTTATTTTTTCCTATGCCTGTTTCTTTATTGTTTTTCTTCCATTACTTTATAGAAAATTAGTAATAACTGTGATGTTTGAGAAGGATTATTCTATATTATATTCTATATTTTTTTTTTTTGGTTTCCTTCCTTTTCCATCTTAGCTTAACTTTTTTTCGAAATTATGTTTCTTTTTTGTTTAAATATTTTTTTTATTTTTGTACAAACTACACGTTTTTCGGTTATTTTGATATCAAATTACGGATCATTTTACAAGGGTCATTTGTAATGCGATAAAAAAATTGAGATACGTTTTCTAGTTGGTTTTCTCTTTTTTCTCTATAAACATTTCCTTTTCTCTATAAATTACTTTCTTTAAAGTTTTATGTGTTTTAGCAAAAGTAAATCATTGCCAGTATGCTCAAAAATTAATACAAATTTTTATATTATAACTTTTTAACAGCAGCAAACTTTTTAAGTCAAACATTTAACCTCATTATAAATTGAGATAATTTAGGCTGATGTGTCCCAACAAAAGAAGACGAAATTAATCTTTTTAAGTTATTTCAACTAGGAAAAGTAATTTATGGCAAATGTTTAATATTTAAAGTTTAAGTAAAAACTTATTTTCATCAGTAGTTATAAATCTGGATTCGATTAAAATTCAATTGCAAATGGTATTATATGTAATAATACCGACTACAGTACTGTAAATACTATAAAAGTCTAATCATAGTCTAGTCATAGTCTAGTCATAGTCTAGTCATAGTCTAGTCATAGTCTAGTCATAGTCTAGTCATAGTCTAGTCATAGTCTAGTCATAGTCTAG
>NC_060950.1:29074281-29079689 GCF_022045245.1 Lucilia cuprina | reverse complement strand
AGACTATGACTAGACTATGACTAGACTATGACTAGACTATGACTAGACTATGACTAGACTATGAATAGACTATGACTAGACTATGACTAGACTATGACTAGACTATGATTAGACTATGACTAAACCATAACTACGCCATAACTACGCCATAACTACTACTACTACACCATAACTACACCATAACTACAGCACAACTACACCATGACTACATCATAACTACACCATATCTACACCATAACTATACCAAAACTACACCATAACTGCACCATGACTAAACAATGACTGATACTTTCCGAAATTAAAAAAAATCGATTCGAATTTTTTTTTTTATAAAGACGGAAGGGCAGATTTCGTTACACATGTAAACACATCTATTTTAAATAGATATCAGAAATCTATAGACTCCATATTCTTTAAAACTATTTATTTTCTAAGTTAATATTGTTTCAAATATTTTTATCCATTTTTAAAAACACAACATCATTATTTCTTTTTTCTAATCTGCACGTAACATATCTAAAAATACAAAAACTTCTTTCTTTTGCAAAAATCACATTTTTTTCTCGAACAAAAAAGACGAAATATGCACACAATCAGCTCAAATATATGCAAAAATGTCGCATTTTTTTCTTGTGTTTTTAGGTTGTTCTTATAACAACTTGTCTGTTTTATTATAAATAATATTTTATTTTCTAAGATTTTTTCTAAATTTAAAAACATACATATATAACTACATAAACATTTATATATGTTATGTACCTGTATTCGTGTAAGTTTTAAGCATATACGTCGTTGTATATCTACTGATTGTGTTGTTGTTTTTCATTTTTGTTATATTTTTTTTTTTTTCATTTATTTAACATGAGCAATATTTTTACATTTCAATTGTTTTTTATGATTTCACCTTAGCACAAACATGAAAACCTACTCATATGTACACAAAACCCCTATAACAACACAATCATCATCACCGTCAGCCCTGTCAATTTTGGTGTTTCAGACATCTATGAGGACTACTGCTATTGCTTCTACATAAGTAGGATGTATTGAACATTTCTTGAGAGTGCTAAGTGTATTTTTTTTTGTTTGTTTTCCTTTTTACACTTATTTATTTGCCTGTAGTTACTTTTGTTGTATTTTTTTATATAAATTGAACAAGTACAAAACGGCTTGTATATTATTTGCATAAAAAATCACTTTTCTTAAGAACAAACGCCAGGTGTGAATAAAATATTCAACGTTAACGACTTTTGGTTACTCCTACTATGATTAAAGGAAACATGAAAAATTGCAAATCATTTCATCAAATGGCAAATATAAAAGAATAACTTTTTTATTTTATATCGAAATAGTAATGCCCTACTAAGCAATGACTCGATTATTATAAGGCAGCAATGACAATTAATTAGCTATACCCAAAACTAGCCTACCACTAGATCACGACACGACTATATTATATATAAATACCTTATAGGCTAGATCATTGAATAATTTATTGACCACGCTATTGACTAGACTATAGACTGGACTATAGACTACACTGTATACTACACTATAGACTAGTCTATACTAGATTATATACTAGAATATAGTCTAGTTTATAGACTAGACTATAAACTAGACTATAGACTAAGCTAGAGGTTCCAAATCAATATTCCAAATAAATAGTATTCGTTGTAATTTAGTAGTGTTATCAAAAAGAATTTGACATTTTGAGCTTCGTTAGCTTTCATCTCTTTAAGGTGCGTATATTACAACCCCCATCTGTTTACAAATAAACACATCTTTTTTTTCAATATTTTTACATAAAATCGTATCTTTTGATTTTGTTTCAATCTGTTTTAGAATGTTTTTTCTTCGTTTGTAAATTATTGTCTGATTACAATTTTTTTATTTATTCCTTTAAGGAAAATATAACAACGAAAAAAAAAACTGAAAAATTGCTGCTAAGTGTATGACAGACTTGTTTCATGTAATAAGTTCAATATTAAGTAAAATTTTTATTTGGTATTTTTATTTACACATGCACGTACATAAAAAAGGCAATAATGCAGATACAAAAATATATATAAATTGACAACTAACACGGGGATTTGGAAAAGTAACGTGTGAACGATTGTTTACACGTGTTGTAAGATGTGTGTAAGTAGTTTTTTGTAATTCAATGTATTTGTATTGATTTTGTATAAAATTACCATTATTTTACATTAACATCAAAGTGTGTAATTGTGTGTGTGAAAAATCAGTGTATTAAATTGTCAGTTTAAAGTTTCTCTTTTCTGACATTCAGTATCTTTTTTGTTTGTACTTCATAAATACAGTAAATCTTTTCCAAAGAGTAAAAAACGCCTATAAACAATTTACGTAAAGACAAAATTTGCATATGAAATCAATATCAAGTTTTTTTAAGAGTAACGTGGGAATAATAAACTTTTGCGAAAAAAATATATTTGATTAGGTTGGCGTTATAAAAGATATTACCATTGTTGATTAATTTTAGAATCTCACAATATTTGGAAAAATTTAATAAGTTTAAAGATATGTATTTTTATACCCTTCACCACCATCAGTGGTGATAGAGGGTATATATAACTTTGTCATTCCGTGTGTAACACCAAGAAATATTCATCTGAGACCCAACAAAGTATATATATTCTGGGTCCTTATCAAATTCTGAGTCGATTTAGCTATGTCCGTCTGTCTGTGTAAAACACGCTCACCATAAAACGAAGCAATAGAATTTAACCAAATTTACCCAAAATGTTCTTCATTTTGGTATTGAAAATTGACAAAATCGGTTCACATTGGGAAAAGTTATAAATCAAAATTAGGAACAACCTCGAAAAAATAGCGCATTTTTTACACATTCTGTGTAATTTTCTCAAAAACTATGCAAGATAATTCCATGAAAATCATCACACATTCATTTCTACACAAGTGCTTGATCTATGGGGAAAATCGCTTGAATCGGTTCACAATTTCATATACCTACCATACAAATTTGGTTTTTATACCCTCCACCACCATAAGTGGTGATAGAGGCTATATATAAGTTTGTCGTTCCGTGTGTATCACCAAGAAATATTCATCTGAGACCCAACAAAGTATATATATTCTGGGTCCTTGTGAAATTCTGAGTCGATTAAGCAATGTCCGTCTGTCCGTCTGTCTGTCTGTGTAAAACACGCTCACGTTAAAACTAAGCCATGGAGATCAACCAAATTCACCGAAAATATTTATTGTTATCCTAAGCAGTTTAGTATTGAAAATGAGCAAAATCGGTTCACATCGGGAAAAGTTATGAATAAAAATTTGAAACAACCTCAAAAAAATAAGCATTTTTCACACATTCTGATGTAATTTTCTAGAAAACTATGCGAGCTAATTCCAAAAAAATCACCACACATTCGTTTCTACGCAAGAGCTTTATTTCTGCGGAAAATCGCCACGGTCGGTCCACAATTTCATTTACCTCCCATACAAAAGTACATATTCCCGGAAAATTGGTTTTTTGTTAATAACTTCCGTAGCAATGTCGATATCTTTACAAAATATTACAGAATTAAATTTTATATCAATAGAATTCATTTAGAGTAAAAATTTTCTGGATCGGTCCATAATTGGACATAGCTCCCATACAAGGTCCCCTCCCGGAAATCACTTGAACGCACATAATTCATTACTAAATTAAGATAACGATATAAAATTTGGTATAGGTATTGCTCTCACATAAACAAATATTACTGTGAAATTTTTTTTTCCGATCGGTCCACAATTGATCATAGCTCCCATACAAGGTCCCCTCCCGAAAATCACTTAAACGCACATAACTCATTACTTAATTTAGATATCGATATAAAATTCGGTATAAGTATTTCTCATATGAATATAAATATTACTGTGAAAGGTTTTTCCGATCGGTCCATAATTGGTCATATCTCCCATACAAGGTCCCCCTCCGGAAATCACTTAAACGCCCATAATTCATTACTAAATTAAGATATCGATATAAAATTTGGTACAGGTATTGCCCTCACATAAAGAAATATTACTGTAAAATTTTATCTGATCGGTTCATACAGGGACCCATACAAGGTCCCTTTTAGAAAAACACTTTAAAACTCATAACTCATTACCAAATAGTGATACCCATAAAATATTTGGCATAAATACTATTTTTATACGGATGAATGTTATTTTAAATTTTGTTTCTCGATCGGTCCATCCTTGGTCATAGCTCCCATACAGGGTTCCCTCCCGAAAATCATAAAAAATATAACTCATAACCAAATATTGATATCCATACATTTAGCAAAAATATTGCTCTTATATACATAAATTCATTATTAAATTGTTTTACGATCGGTCCATATTTGGTCATAGCTCTCATACTAGGTCCAGAAAATCACTTAGATTCACAATATTAATTACCAAATAATGATATAGATACAGAATTTTGAATTTTGTCTTTATATACGTAATACATATATAAGTACATATACATTATAAACAGAGTCCAATGCTGAAAAATATTTAAACGTAAATTAACAATCAAAGTTACATAAATGCGTATTTCTAAAAATTGCTGATTACTACATTAATCACTATTAAATGATAATATTTCGATAAAATTCGAAATGAATATGTTCTGTGTATAGATAGATCATTCTGATAAAATGTTTTCAAACTGGCCTAATATTGATCATACTTCTGATTTACAGCCATTCAAAAATCACTCAAACATATTTACTTCACTATAAAAACTGATGTCGGAAAAATACACAAATCGTTCTCCTAATTTTCGGCATCTGCATGATCTTCTCATAATAAGTCATGGCATCCGTACGAGGTCTACAACCGAAACTCAATATAAATTTTTCTGGGCCTAATCAAAATTAGTACGGAAACAAAACTTTTGTCGAGTTATCTAAACATTTGATAGTTAAATGGATTTTAATAAGAAGAAGCTTGCTGGTGGAGGGTATTTAAGATTCGGCATGGCCGAATATAGCACTCTAACTTGTTTGTTAATAACTTCTGTCGGAAATTTTAGAAATTAAAATCTTATGTTAATAGAATTCATTTATAGGAAAACTTTTTGGATGGGTCTATAATTGGTCATAGCTTCCATACAAAATCCTCTCCCGAAAATAACTTAAACGCACATAACTCGTTACAAAATTAAGATATCCATATAAAGCTTGGCACAAGTGATGCTCATATACAGAGATATAATATTGTGAAATGTTTTTCCTATCGGTCCATAATTGATCATAGCTCCCATACAAGGTCCCTTTTAGAAAAACTGAACTAGAACTGAACTAGAACTGAACTAGAACTGAACTAGAACTGAACTAGAACTGAACTAGAACTGAACTAGAACTGAACTAGAACTGAACTAGAACTGA
>NC_060950.1:29072198-29074181 GCF_022045245.1 Lucilia cuprina | reverse complement strand
TCAGTTCTAGTTCAGTTCTAGTTCAGTTCTAGTTCAGTTCTAGTTCAGTTCTAGTTCAGTTCTAGTTCAGTTCTAGTTCAGTTCTAGTTCAGTTATATTTCAGTTCTATTTCAGTTCTAGTTCAATTTTCAAATTAAAATACTCCTTGGATGTGCCATTAACATATAACATATATATTTCGAAAAGTTAATATCTGATGCAAGAAGATAATTTGTTTTTTTTTTGAATTATTTATTGCAAAATGAAGCGTATTATTTATATCAGTAATCTGCCATTGCTTGACAAAATTTTGTGATAAAATTCGTGTGGGAAAAGATCATCCAAATAACTTTGGGGTTGAAATTGTTTCGAAACGTCGGCGTGCAATCCTGTTCATTGCCAAATAGCAATATTCACCTAGATTACACTTACCAACATTTATAATATGAGGAAAACCACGATGAAAAAATTTAAATTATTTATCGCGAACAAAAGTATGATCTCGAAAATATTGTATAAAATCATTTTTTTCATCAGAGAAGATCTGATTTATATGTATATTGCTTTTATATCTCTATATAATTGTCTTCATTTACTATGATATTTAGTTTTTTCCGCTCAAACAAAAAAGGATATTAAGGGTTGAGGCACTAAATATCTTTTGTTTGTAACAGAAAATTGTATTTTATTTTTATGATATTGTTACAAAATATAAAGACCTGATGTATTTAAAATATCTTATATGCCTTAAACCACAAATAAATTTTTCGATGGAATATTTATTGTGGCTTTTTGTTTTTATTGAAGAAAAAAGAAGACTGCACTTAAAAATAATTTTACATGCAACAATCTTAAAATGTCAACAGCACCTGAATGTTTATGCATAATAAATATGTCAATTGATTGATTGTATGTAGAAAAGTAAAAAACAGGCATACACACAAACGTACAAATGTACAAAAACATATTTTATATTTGTAGTTTTGTTGAAAACAACTTTTTCAGTTTAAATATTTGCATGCGGAGGCTTGTTAAATACGTTTCGTAGCATCATTCATAAGAAGTTTTCAACGCAGGCAATAAAAATGAATTTCCATCCTGTTAATCATTGCAACAGTTTTCTTTGGTCAGTATGTCCGCAAGGTAATCTGGGACATTTTTCTGACAGCTTTAATTAAATCTTTTCTTTATCATTTGTTCATGGATTTTTCTTCATACATTTGTTAGGTTGTACGTATGAACGTACATTCTTCTTACTTTTATATTGCTTTTTCCAATAATTGACTGACACCTGGATGCTGTCGGTTGCCCACAGGTGCAAAAAGGTATTCTCTCTCTCTCTCACTCTTTTAACTCATACGAAGATATGCCGTAGCTATTGTTGAAGCAGATGGATTTGTGGGCGTAGAGTGTGTATTTGGCTAAATTAATTTCCAAAAGTGATTTCTTACAAGTGATTGTCTGGAATCAATTGGATTTGAAGAGAAAATGTTAAATAAGAAATATATAGCACAATTTTTAAGAACATGTAAGTCAAACACATTCGTAAAGCATCTTAGACATTTTGAGTAGTTCTATAAAGTTTTCGTTTTTGTTGTAGAATTTTCAGTTTATATGTACGATTAGGTTATAAGACCTGTAACAATGTGGTAGCAAAATGTTTTCTATCAACGAAAAAATGTTTCCTGGAAAACCATCGGAGTCAAATTATTTTCTAAATCAATTCAATTTACAAGAATTTTTAATATTTGGGTGTTAAAATTGGAAGAGGGATTAACCACATCCAATAAACCTAACTTTTACCGTGTAAATGTCGTGGGTCAAATAATGACAATTATTTGTAAAATGTCTCCAGTTTTCGTTAAGTTCTAGTTCGGTTCTAGTTCAGTTTTCGTCAAGTTCTAGTTCGGTTCTAGTTCAGTTCTAGTTCAGTTCTAGTTCAGTTCTAGTTCAGTTCTAGTTCAGTTCTAGTTCAGTTCTAGTTCAGTTCTAGTTCAGTTCTAG
>NC_060950.1:28819861-29072098 GCF_022045245.1 Lucilia cuprina | reverse complement strand
ACTGAACTAGAACTGAACTAGAACTGAACTAGAACTGAACTAGAACTGAACTAGAACTGAACTAGAACTGAACTAGAACTGAACTAGAATTAAACTAGAACTGAACTAAAACTGAATTAGAACTGAACTAGAACTAACATATGCTAAAACTGAACTAAAGAAGTACTTACCTCTCTCGCTTACAAATAGGGGCTTATAAAAGTCATTACAAATAGGATTAGGCATTGCATGTCTGACAAGTATTCTAAAACTTGTTCCCTTTTGATTTTCTCATAATTATAATACATGTTTGAAAAGATTTGACAACTTTTTTTTATATCCACCATCAATAAAGATGGGGAGTACATTGATTTTGTCATTCCGTGTGTAAGACATCGAAATATTGCTCTAAGACCCCATAAAGTATATATATTCTGGAACCTCGTAAGATTCTAAGACGATCTAGCTATGTCTATCCGTCTGTCTGTTGTTGGCACGATAGCGTCCACAAAATAAGAGATATTGAAATGAAATTTTCCCAAAATATATTTTATTGATCAGAAAAGTTTGGCATTGAAAATCGGCAAAATTGGTCAACGATTTCACATAGCCCCAATACAAATGTACCCCCGGAATATTGTATAAAGAGCTTAAAATATTCACAAATTCGTTGTTTATGAAGGAAATACCTCAAAATTTCGCATATGTCAGTTTTTGACGTCTGAAAAATAATATTGCATTATGGCGGACATAGGATCATAATTGATCAGAATTGGTCCATATATGTATGTATAAAGAACCCTACTCCCTATATAAATTAGCACTATCAATAGATGTTACCCTGATGTTCTCACTAATATCGATATATAATAATAAAATTTTCAAAATATCAAAGTTCATTTATATGACAGTGATTTGATGGAGGGTATAAAAGATTCAGCATAGCCGAATATAACACTCTTACTTGTTTTTTTTTTTTTTTTTTGACATTATACAGTTTGAACATTTACATATGCTGTCTTAAATAAAAAGTTAACAAAAATAGAAAAATCAAAATCCAAAAAAAGGTAAAATTACAAAATAGAAATTGTATGAATTTATGCAAATTTTCATGCCATAGTTTTTGGTCTCTTCTGTCAAAACAAATGCGACGGAATTGTATATTCGATTTTATATTTTTTCTTAACTTTTCAGTTTTTTGTTCTTGTATTTTTGGTGGTGGATTTGTGGTTTGGATTTTGTCTTTTGCAAATCATGCCACCAGAATAGAGGAAAATTGAAAATCACTTCACGTAATGCCAGCAAATTGAGATATTTCCGGTATTTACAAAACTACCAAATGCACTTCGTGTGTGATTTTTGAGTGTATGTTTGTATATATGAAATACTAACACCATTGCGGCATATGTTTGTGTAAATGTTTGTGGTAGCGAAATGACAAAAATCATCTATACTCTAGCATACAAAACAAGACAACAGCACATTTGACAGCAACATTTGAATACATTTTACTTTATGCAGTCTCCGATATTAGCAACAGAAAAAGTCGAATTGTAGCTGGAAAAGAATGAATCAATTGCAAACACATGGTCATACTACGGATCTATGTTTAAGTAGATGCATGCATCAAATGTTTAACTGTACATATACACATATGTATCTTTATTCGCCTGTTGTGTAGTTTTTGGGCGGAAAACTTCATTGGTGGCTTGGATGACTGGCTGGCTGGTTGAATGAATGAATGTCTCTATGCTTGGTTAGTTGCTTGGTTAAATGTTTGTATTTACATACGTATATTTTAGTATGCATATGTATCTAGAATTTTTTTTAAGTTTTTGCTATTTTTCCTATATCCTTACCATTACACACTTATCCACTCATATATCCACCACACATATTATGTACAGTCTTATAAACCGTATACGATTATTTTATGGTTTCTCTAGAGAAAACATTTAAAAAATTTTGAATGCAGTGTATGATTAAGAAAAGTGGTGAAAAAATGAAAACTTTATCGAACAACTTGTTATGCTTACTTACACTTTTTTCAGCAATTTGTTCATACCAAATGCCAACGTTTAATATTTCAAGCAATGTGCTGACAAAAAATATGATTTTATTAAGGAAGTGTAAAATGTTATTGAAATTATGGTGGAAGGTATATTATTTGCAAAATGTTATTATTGTTAAATTTTCAAATATGGGAGTATACGGTTTTATGAGTATTTTTCTATGTTTCGATACATAGAATCTGAAATTCACAACTATGTTGACTTTAAAATAGGGATGATAGTGGTAACTAGAAGCTTCTAAAAAAAATTGTGACTTTGCGAAATGCCCAATGTACTTATTTCACTTATATAGAATTTCCGATCCAGTGTATGTGCACTTTGTTATAGTACTTGAGCTATCTAATCTCTGACCATTGCTGCCCTACGTGTAAGCTAATATCTCTATTCCTTCTATAGCAACCGAAATCTCTCTATCAAATTTTATGAGGATCAGTCCATAATAACACCACCCATATAAATTCCGCCCCAGAAAATGACGCGAAAAATATGAATACCGCAAGGCAACTCGACATAAAACAATTTTGATTTAAAATCTCTCTACCATATTTTATGACTTTAATGCTCCTTAATAGCTTCAAAATACAATTAGATCGATGAAATTTTAAACAAATAAGGAACTGAAATCTTCCTACAGACTTTTATGAGAATTGGTACATATATGTATAAATAACCCTACTCCCTATAAAAATTAGCACTGTCAATAGTAAAACCCCCATTAATGGACCTCTTTCAAATGTTACCCTGATGTTCTCATTAATATCGATATATAATAATAAAATATTCAAAATATCAAAGTTCGTTTATATGGCAGTGATTTGATGGTGGGTATAAAAGATTCGGCATAGCCGAATATAACACTCTTACTTGTTACAAGTTAATAATTTGTATGCGGAACATACATATGATGGTAATAAAGCCTGTATAGTTCCAACACAAGTGATTTAGATAAGATTGTATGCAAGACAATATATTCGAACATAGAAGATCACATAACAACTTACAACTAATGCATAAACTTTCATATTTAACATTTTATTTATTTATTATGATAAATTATCTATGCTGAGTTTACATTCATTACAATATGTACTATATTAGACTGTCTCACTCTGTTTTTGTTTAACGATGATTCCCAAAATTTTAAGTCTACCAAAAGCCGTTCGTGAGCTGGAACAAATTTCAAAAAAATAATTCTTTTTCTCACGTTTACTAAGTTAAGGAAGTCTGCTCTTGAGCATTTTTCTTTATTGTATTAAAAAATTTTGTTGCAAATTTTTAGAACTTTATCGTCAAAGACACTTTAATAGTATGAAACTTAAAAAACGTAAAAACAAATATGCCATTTCCACCCACCAGATTGACTTAAAAAGCTAAAAAATGGACAGTACCTGGCTGCACACAGATATTAAAGAATGTTTTTTGATGTTAGGAAGATAAGAAATATAAGAAAATTAAATTTTTAAGACAAAAAAAAATTTCATTTTATAAGTGTTTTAATGTTCAAAATAATGTTCTTTTGTAATCGAATAACATTTCTGCATAATGGAATCATAATGTATCAAAAATTTTTTTAAAATATGTATTTTTGCTTTTACTTTTGTTAAGATTTTGTAAAATTTGTATGTGCTTCACAGCGTATGAGAAATATTTTGAACTAACAAAATGTTAATTTTCAATTATGGACCGATCCACATACAATTTGGTATTTTTGTCAAATTTTATTGCTATACTTCGTATTTTCTGAAGGGACATTGCATGGGCGCTAGGATCAAATATATAGGGGGTAGGGTCAATTATGAGCCGATCCTAGAAAAAATTTTAGAGAGGTTTGGTTCGTAAGAATCTTATGTTTGTCGCTTTTACTCATATTTTTAAGCGTTAAGTATTTCATGAAGAGACCTTGTATGGGCGTTAAGGCCAATTAATGACTGATCTACACTTAATTATACCCTACACCACTTTAGTGGGGAGGGTATATTGGGTTTGTGCTGATGTTTGAAACATACAAAAATATTCGTCCTACACCCACCTTAAAGTATACCAATCGGCTTAGAATCATTTTCTGAGTCGATTAACTTATGTCCGTCCGTCCGTCTGGCTGGCTGTCCATGTAAACCTTGTGCGCAAGGTACAGGCCTCAATTTTCAAGATAATTGGATGAAATTTGGCACATACACTTATCATTGCCCAAGGACGAAGCCTATTGAAAACGGTCCATTATTTCGACTAGCCCCCATACAACCATACCCCCTAAATAGGGGCCTTTTGGCTTATAATTAATTTAAATGATCTATTATGTTAACAAAAGTCGACAAAACTTAGTTTTATAGAACTTTAAATGACACTACCGTTTTTTTGTAGTGATTGGCTTCATTTGACCCTATCCCCCATACAAACTCCCCATCAGAAAATGACTTAAATTTACTTACAAACACTAAAAACACAAATTCTACATAAATAATATTGAAGAAGACTTAACTCCCCTACCAACATTTTTAAGAATAGGGCCATATTTTGTCCTACTCCCCTTTTAGCCTTCTTAAAAAAAGAGATTTTGGCTTGCATACAACTTATGTGTGACAAATTTTGTTACTATATTGATATTTTTAAGCCAGTAATGATCGTTGTAGTCATTTGCAGAAAGGGGGTTTATATATGGGGGTAGGGTTATTTATGGTCCGATCGTCACACAATTTGGTAGAAAAATTTCGGAACCTATTTATTTCAAATGTCATCTCCATACTCGTACTTCTAAAACAGTTATGACCGTAAAGCTTTTTTAGATCCACTTTTATGGGGGCTATCCGAAAATTTGGACCAATATTGCCAATTTTTAATAGCAACGCAATAGAACAAAGGTATGCAATATTTAGATTCTCTAGCTCCTTTCGTATGATCCTTATTGTGATTTCAACAGACAGACGGACATGGCTAGATCGTCTTAAAATTAATTATATACCCAGAATAGTAGTATATACTTTTTCGGGTCTGTGACCAATATTTATATTTCAATATATTTCGATGTGTTACAAACAGAATGACAAAATCAATATATACCTTATAATTTTTGATGGTGGGTACAAAAATTAAAGGACTTGTTTTTAATCTAAATTGAAATTAAATTTTTATTTATCTAATATTTTTGAAAATATAAGTTTTAGTTTAGGTTAACATCTATAAAGTAGAACTCACACCGAAAATAATAGGCATATTTAAAATTTGTTTTAGAAAAAAATTTTGTTGGCCAATGCAATAATATTTATAGCAACATATTAATTAACTCATAACTATATTTTTTTAAATTGTTTAAGCAATGATAGTTTAAAAATGATTTCCTTAAAAGCAGCATATTCATTTATCTCTTGTATAACATAACAATTTGTCATACACTTAATACATATGAATATATTTAATATGTGCAAATAAATTTTCATTTGCAGAGAAACTTGATGATATATTAGCTTTGGAATGAAGAAAGATGAGTGGACTGCCAAGGGATAACAAACAAATTAAAATATTTTTTTAAGAATATGTATTTGTTTTATATAAACGAATATTTGTATTTCAATTAGTTGGTTTTTGCTGATATCCTTTTAAAACTTTACCATTTATGATTCGAACTCTTTAGTACTCAAAGAAATTATGACTGTCTTATAAAAAATCTTTTTTTGGGTTGTGTTAAATTAAAGACCGACCTTTATAGTTATTGTTATTATACCCTTCACTTTCGTGAGAAGGGTATTTATAAGTTTGTCATTCCGTTTGTAATTTCTATAATATAATTTTCCGACCCTATAAAGTATATATATTCTTGATCCTTATAGATAGCGGAGTCGATTAAGCCATGTCCGTCTGTCTGTCTGTTGAAATCAGTTTTTAGAGGACCCCAGATATCGGCGATGTCTGAATCTTCAATAATTCTATTAGACATGCTTTCGCGAAGATCGCTATTTAAAATCATCGGTCGGTAAATAACGGAGATATGAGCAAAAATCCGAGACAACCTCTGAAAATTTCATCAAACAAGTTAGAGTGCTATATTCGGCTGTGCCGAATCTTAAATACCCTCCACCAGCTACTTCTATGTTATTACTTTTATAATTGATCAAATATTTGTAGAAATAAGTTTTCTCATGTCTTTAATAGAAAAAATCCCAAAAGTTAAATCTATTAGAATTCCAAGATTCATTGAACATTATAAAATTAGTAATTTGCATGTTTGTATGTGTGTGGAAGATTTATAGATTTTCAAAATACAAATACATATATAATTTTGTTCTACACAAAATTTTGGTCAACACAAATTGATAATGCTCTTTAAATACGGTTAAAGCGCTTTTAGGGGCTGGACCTAGTATAAGAGAAATAGAAGTATACAAAACAATTATTTTTGCCAAATTAGCTTAATTTGGTAATAAGTAATGTGCGTTTAGGAGATTTTCGTAAAAGGACTTTGTATGGGAGCTTTGACCAATTATGTACATAAAGACAATATTTCAGAATTCTACTTGGTAATAAATATTGTGAATCTAAGTGATTTTCTGGACCTAGTATGAGAGCTATGACCTAATATGGACCGGTCATAAAACAACTTTATAATGAATTTATGTACTTAAGAGCAATATTTTTGCTAAATGTATGTATATATAAACATTTGGTTATGAGTTATGTGCGTTTTTTCTGATTTTCGGAAGGGAACCTTGTATGTGTGTTTTTCTAAAAGGGACCTTATATGGGAGCTATGATCAATTGTGGACCGTCCGGAAAAACATTTCACAATGTTATTTCTCTGTATATAAGAATACTTTTACCAAATTTTATATCAATAACTTAACTTAGTAATGAGTTATGCGCGTTTAAAAGATTTTCGGGAGTGGACCTTGTATGGGAGCTACAACCAAATATGAACCGATCGGAAAAATCTTTCTTTGTAATATTTCTGTATATAAGAGCAATACTTGTACCAAACTTTATATCGATATCTTAATTGAGTAATGATTTTCGGGATGGGACCTGATTTTCGGAATGGACCTTGTATGTGAGCTATCACCAATTATGGACCGATCCAAAAAAGCTTTCATTGTAATATTTCTATATATAAGAGCAATACCTGTACCAAATTTTACATTGATATCTTAATTTAGTAATGAGTTATGTGCGTTTAAGTGATTTTCGGGAGGGACCTTGTATGGGAGCTATGACCAAATATGGACCGATCCAAAAAAGCTTTCATTGTAATATTTCTGTATATAAGAGCAATACATGTACCAAATTGTTTATCGATATCTTAATTTAGTAATGAGTTATGCGCGTTTAAGTGATTTTCGGCAGGGGACCTTCTATGGGAGCTATGACCAAATATGGACCGATCCAAAGAAACTTCCATGGTTATATTTCAGCATATAAAAGCAATATTTGTACCAAATTTTATATCAATATCTTGATTTAGTAATGAGTTATGCGAGTTTAAATGATTTTCGGGAGGGGACCTTGTATGGGAGATATGACCAATTATGGACCGATCCAAAAAATCTTCCATAGTAATATTTCCGTATATAAGAGCAATACTTGTACCAAATTTTATATCGATATCTTAATTTGCTAATGAGTTATGCGAGTTTACGTGATTTTCGGGAGAGGACCTTGTATGGGAGCTATGACCAATTATGAACCGATCCAAAAAAACTTTCATTGTAATATTTCTGTATATAAAAGCAATAATTGTACCAAATTTTATATCGATATCTTAATTTAGTAATGAGTTATGTGCATTTAAGTGATTTTCGGGAGGGGACCTTGTATGGGAGCTATGACCAAATAGAATATATATACTTTATAGGGTCGGAAAATTATATTATAGAAATTACAAACGGAATGACAAACTTATATATACCCTTCTCACGAAAGTGAAGGGTATAATAACAAAAAACCAAATTTCCGGGAATATGTACTTTTGTATGGGAGGTATATGAAATTGTGGACCGATACTGGCGATTTTCCACAGATATTAAGCTTTTGTGCGGAAACGAATGTATGACGATTTTTATGGAATTATCTTGCATAGTTTTCGAGAAAATTACATCAGAATGTGTAAAAAATGCTCATTTTTTTCGAGGTTGTTTCAAATTTTGATTCATAACTTTTCCCGATGTGAACCGATTTTGCCCATTTTCAATACCAAACTGCTTAGGACAACAACAAATATTTTCGGTGAATTTGGTTGATGTCCTTGGCTTAGTTTTAACGTGAGCGTGTTTTAGGCAGACAGACGGACAGACGGACAAACAGACGGACATAGCTAAATCGACTCAGAATTTCATAAGGACCAAGAATATATATACTTTGTTGGGTCTCAGATGAATATTTCTTGGTGTTACACACGGAATGACAAAGTTATATATACCCTCTATCTCCACTGATGGTGGTGGAGGGTATAACAACAGTTCGCAATTTTAGAGATAATTCAATGAAATTTGGCACATGATTTTTTATGGTACTGTAGACGAAGCATATTGATAATAGTTAACATCGATTCATTATTTCACCTAGGCCCCATAGAACTGAACCCACCAAATAGGGCTTTTAAGTTCATAATTATGTTTAATATACTAGTATCTCGACAAAAAGCTGCAAAACCAAGTTCTATACTAGTCTTAATGACCACAATGAACTCTGTAATTATAGGACCTCATTTGACACTAGCCCCTCAAAAAAGCCCCCATCAAAATTTTACTTAAATATCCACAGTTTTATTAAATAGTAAATGGCGGTAGGATATCTGAGGCAAAGTACAATTCAACATAAATGCTTTATTATGAAAACTAAATCACGTTTTAGTCGTATACAAGTGTAGGGTATTATATGGTCGGCCTCGCCCGATTATAACTTCTTACTTGTTTATGTATGTATTTAATTCAGATTTTTTTTTAAAAAGAAGTTCAGCTGGATCTGGACCATAATCCCAGCAAAAATAAAACGAGGCACTTCCGAAAGAATAACATTTATCACCACTTCAAAAGTAGCACTAAGTGAATTATTTTAACTTCTGTGGAAGTGATGTCTATTGACGCCTAAAGAAATGAAACTTTTAGCTTGTATTGGAAACTTCTGATTAAACCAATTTTATTTTGGAGTTTATTAATAAATGTATGTAAATCATTTATTTATGTTAATGTTGATATTGATGACTGTATATCAGATGTATGATCAATACATCAGAATGATCTATCTATACACAGTGCATCTCATATCAAATTTTATCGAAATATAATAATTTAATATTGAATTATGTGGTATTCAGTATGGTATTCAAACGACTAATCGTCGATCCGTTAATCGATCAATTTTTGACGATTAATCGGTCGAATAAATTAAAATTTCCAAATTTCAAATAATGAATAAACCGAATAATTTATATCAATTAACCGATTAAGAAAAATTTATTTTTAAACAATAATATTTCTGTATATCTTATACAAAATTCAATATTTTTATAATAAATTTACTTTCCTAGGAAAAATTTGAGAACTTGTTCTAAAAACTACGAGTTCTAGAACGAGTGAAAAGAAAACCACTTCAGATTCTTAAATAATTTACTTTCCCAGGAAGAATTTGAGAACTTGTTGTAAAAACTACGAGTTCTAGAACGAGTGAAAAGAGAACCACTTCAGATTCTTAAACAACAGCCTTGGAACTAGTGGTGTCTCCATTACTTCTGGAACCCGTTCCTTAGAATATTGCTGTGGTTCTTAAATACTTCTAAATAGTTTTCAAGAAACTAGTTCTTTGAAACTATTTGTACATTGCTACTACACTAGTTTAATGGAACGCATACTAGTTTCGAAATAATTTCTTGGAATCAATTGAAAAAATGTCAAAAAATTGAAAATTTATTAACATATTTTATCGTAACTGCAAGATTAAATAGCTCACTAATTCAATGGTACCGAGAGAAGGGAAAGATACCTGCTTTTAACGTATTCAAACAAAAATCATTGATTAAAAAACTAGTTTCAGAAGCGTTCCAAATAACGAGTGTCGATTCCATAACGCTTCCTCAAAACCAGTTTCGAAGGTAATAAAAACAAAAATTATTGGTTTCAACGCAGAGTTCAGACTAAAATCATGTGTTCTAGAACTTTTCTATAATAAAGAATATTTATTGGATAATTTTTATAATAAAATAAGTTGTACTTCTTAGAACTATGTAAATCAGAAACTATTTAGATTTCTGAAAAGAAATCTTGAAAATAATGATATCGACTTTACTTCTACATCCAATTTTGAGGAATATTGTTGTGTATATCTAATAAGTTCTTCAGCAATACATAGTTATAGACTAGTTCATTGGTACGTATGAATTCTGGAACTTGTTGATAAGTCTCCAAAACATAAATTTAATGAACTTAATTTATTTATAAAGAAGAAGATTTCACATGAAAATAAATAATTTCTAATATATGTGATAAAATTATAATAAATTATATAATTTTGTTTGATATTGGAAGAAAAATATTGTAGAAAAGAAAAAATTCTTAGAACAACATAGTGTATTAGTAGTATTCAGTGATTTTCAGAAATACGTATTTATGTCAAATTTTATGCCGAAAATTTTAAATGTCAATTTGCGTTTAAGTATTTTTCGGAAGTGGACCTTATATGAATGTTGTGATCAATTATGGACCAAATGAAACATTTTGAATAATTAATTATGTCCACACATAATAAATTCTAGTCAAATTTTAGCCAATTGCTTCATTAATTAATGAAATGTATGCGTATGTATGAAATGTATAAAAATTAATAATTCAATGAAAAATGTGTGTTTAAGTGATTTTCGGAAGTGGACCTAATATGAGCTATGACCAATTGTGGACCAATACAAATCTTCTTTGAAAGTATGATTTATATTTATATTATATTTACATGTACAAAATTTTGTATTTATACTGATATATTTGAGGAAGTTTTGAGGAAGTTATTAACGAGTTAGGGAAGTTATTAACGCTAATTTCCGAAAATATGATCCTTTGTATGGTGGCTATGAGAAATTTTAAACCAATTACTATGATTTTCAACATACTTGATCCGTGGCAGAAAAAAATAATGTGTGACAAAATTAATCGAGTTATCTTTTGTAGTTTCTGAGAAAAATTCTAAAGAATTACGAAAAAAAATTTAATTTTTTCGATACAAAAATATATATACCCTCTATCACCACTGATGGTGGTGAAGCGTATACAAGAGTTCAAAAGTGTGAAAAACGGACAGTAACTAACAAAAAACAAGTATGAATGTATAGTCGGGCGTAGTCGACCATATGATATCCTACACCAGTCAGTATGTATGTTAAAAATGGGGATTATTTAAAAATAAAGCATTTGGTTTGTTTTTTAACGTTATTTCGGAATATTTTAACTTTTTTTTGGCAAAAAAAGAGATTTTTTTAAGAGGGCTCAAAGGGGAGTAGGGCAAAATATGGCCCTATCCTTAAAAATGTTGGTAGGGGGAGTTAAGTCTTCTTTAATATTATTTATGTAGAATTTAAAAGTAAGTGTAAGTGAATTTTGACCTTTAAGAAATTTTCTGAAGGGGAGTTTGTATGGGGGATAGGGTCAAATGAAGCCCGATCAATTCAAAAATCGGTAGTATCATTTAAAGTTCTATAAAGCTAAGTTTTGTCGACTTTTGTTAACATAATAGATCATTTAAATTAATTATAAGCCAAAAGGCGCTATTTGGGGGGTACGGTTGTATGGGGGCTAGTCGAAATAATGGACCGATTTTAACCATTTTCAATAGGCTTCGTCCTTTTCATGCAATTATCTTGAAAATTGCGGCCTGTACCTTGCGCACAAGGTTTACATGGACAGCCAGCCAGCCAGACGGACGGACATAGCTTAATCGACTCAGAAAATGATTCTAAGCCGATTGGTATACTTTAAGGTGGGTATAGGACGAATATTATTGTATGTTACAAACATCAGCACAAACCCAATATACCCTCCCCACTAAAGTGGTGTAGGGTATAAACACTATAAGTGTACCAAAGGCTAGGTCGTCATAGTAAAGTTTGTGTTGATAGGTCAACTATTAATACAAGCTTCTTACAGAATTATTAAAAATGTTGATTCCGAAGATGTCTGGGATCTTTTTATGGATTTCAACAGACAGACTGTCCGACCTTAATTGAGAATATTTTTTTCTTTTGTTGTATGTGGACTTGACAAAATAATGGATTGATTTTAGCCATTTTGGGTCAAAAGAAGAATATGTGTAAGAATTTTTATCTAATTATATTGACAATTGGCAATTGAAGGCCAACTATCAAGGACACTTTTCTAAGGAAGTCAAAATGCATCATACACCAGATTTAGAAGCAATTATTTTCTGCTCAAGAACTTTGCTTTCCGAAATTCTAAACAAATTTTCGAATACCTTTATGTTTTGAAAATAACACTTTGAAGAATTGTCATTACGTCAATTGACACTATTTTGGTGTGTCATGACGTCCATTGACATTATGACACACCACATTCTACATATTGTTTTCGAATTTTGTTTTTAACACTAGTAAATTTTACCCCTTACATTTCAAGTTGTTGCTGGATAAATAAACATATAATAAAACAACTAATGAGGATATGGTTATTTTGTTATGAACGTTTTTTTTTAGAAAATAATTACGCACACATAAATTAAATTCATATAACGAGCAAAAAAACAAGTAAGAGTTTTATTCGGCTATGCCGAATTTTATATACCCTTCACCATAATGTATTAAAAAAGCAGTCAGTAAAAATATAGTTACAAAAAAAATCAATAAATACCATTAGCAAAACGAATAAGTACCAGAAAGTCATCTTTTATGGATTTTTGTTCAAACAGGATGCTGTGTGTGTAATACTAACCAAAAATCCTTTCCTACAAATTTGCATTAACTTAGAACTCTTAAGCTTTTTGCTCATGTTTCCACTATTGCTGATTTAAAATTGGAAACTTGTCAAAGGTTTCAATATTTGGAGAAAGGAGAATATTTGGTTTTAAACAGGAAACTTTTTGAAGATTTTGGTTCCAATGATATCTGGGTTTTTCAGATAAACATACAGACGGAAAAGTGAGTACTTCATTATCTGTAATTTCCAGGAATATATATACTTATAGGGTCGATAAATTATACTATAGAAATTACAAACACAATGACAAATTTATATAAACCCTTCTCATGAAGATGAAGGGTATAGAAAACAATTTAATCGAATTTCTAGCCAAAGAATTTCCATTATTTTAGTTTATTGCTTTTGTATTCTAAAACGAACTAAATAAAAGTTCAATGTTATTTTTACAATTGGGCATAAAATCAATAACAAATTTTGCTAATTTGTGTACTTAACTCAATATGATTGTGTTAGTGTTTAAACAAATTTTAATTCTATTATATTAATACTTATGTATGTATTTGTAAATATAAAACAATCATTCATGATAAAACTTATAAGCGAAGGCTTACTTAAAGGTATTTTTGAAATAATATTCAATTGCCTAAAACAATTGATATTTAGCAAAGTTTTAATATAAATAAGTTTTATACAATTTTTAGGTTATTTAATCATTACCATCAAAGTTTTGAACTATAGTTGTTGAATACTTATTGTTAGTTTTTCAATTTATTTTCCTACTAAACTCGTAAACAATCATGTTTAATTAAAATAATAATAATAATGACATTTAGTCTGACAATAATTCTTTTTTTTATAAATTATAAATTAATATTTTTTTTTAATTGTGTGCAACTTTAAATACTTTAAATAATAATTTATGTTTTATGGTATTTGTTTATAAATATGATTGTAAATATTTGAGATTATCAACAATTTTTTTTGTTGTTTTATTAAAAGTACATAGTTGAAGCAAAAAAAAAAAACAAATAACAATAAACTAACAGAATGTAGAATTAAAAACAAATTAATTATTTTTATAAACACACGATTAATGCTGCTATTTTTTTAACAATAGTTTTTTATAAACAAATTTTTGCCTTAAATATGTACAACAAAAAATGAAAAAATCAGTTTTTTTATACCCACCATCAAAAAAGATGGGGGGTATATTGTTTTTGTCATTCTGTTTGTAACACATTGAAATATTCGTCTAAGACCCATAAAAGTATATATATTCTGGGTCCTTATTAGATTCTAAGACGATCTAGCCATGTCCGTCCGTCTGTCCGTCTGTCTGTCTGTCTATCTGTCTGTTGAAAACACGATAGAGTCCAAACGGAAGTAGCTAGCGAGCTGAAATTTTGCCAGATACTTATAGTTTGGTATTGAAAATGGGCAATATCGGTCCACGATTTCGCCTAGCCCCCATATAAGGCCCCTTTTAGAAAACAAAAGCATCAATAGCGCTGTAATTCGGCACAAACATGTTTTATGGGAACATAAATCTTTTCATGGAAATTCATAAGAATCGTTCCATAATTGACCCTACCCCCCCCATACAAAGTACCCTTCAGAAAATGACTTTATCGTTCACAGCTGACTAACAGAAGCATCAATAGCGGAGTAATTCGGCACAAACATGTTCTATGGTGACATAAATCTATTCGCAGAATTTTATAAGGATCGGTCCATAATTGACCCTACCCCCAATATAAAGACCCCTTCAGAAAATGACTTTAGCGCCAATAACTGGCTAAGTGAAGCATCAGTAGCAGTGAAATTCGACACAAACATGTTTTATAGGGACATAAATCTTTTCATAGAATTTCATAAGGATCGGTCCATAATTGACCCTACCCCCCATACAAAGTACCCTTCAGAAAATGACTTTATCGCTCACAACTGACTAACAGAAGCATCAATAGCGGTGTAATTCGGCACAAACATGTTTTATGGTGATATAAATCTCTTCGTAGAATTTTATAAGGATCGGTGCATAATTGACCCTACCCCCCATATAAAGTCCCCTTCAGAAAATGACTTTATCGCCCATAACTGGCTAAGAGAAGCATCAATAGCAGTGAAATTCGGCACAAACATGTTTTATGGTGACATAAAAGTCTTCGTAGAATTTTATAACGATCTGTCGATAATTGACCCTACCCCCCATATAAAGTTCCCTTCAGAAAATGACTTTATCGCCCATAACTGGCTAATAGAAGCATCAATAGCAGTGAAATTCGGCACAAATATGTTTTATAGGAACATAAATCTTCTCGTAGAATTTCATAAGGATCGGTCCATAATTGACTCTACCCCCCTAACAAAGTACCCTTCAGAAAATGTCTTTATCGCGCACAAATGACTAACAGAAGCATCAATAGCGGTGTAATTCGACACAAACATGTTTTATGGTGACATAAATCTCTTCGTAGAATTTTATAAGGATCGGTCCATAATTGACCCTACCCCCCATATAAAGTCCCCTTCAGAAAATGATTTTATCGCCAATAACTGGCTACAAATTACCCTTCAGAAAGTGACTTTATCGCTCACAACTGACTAACAGAAGCATCAATAGCAGTGGAATTCGGCACAAACATGTTTTATGGGGACATAAATCTTTTCGTAGAATTTTTTAAGGATCGGTTCATAATTGACCCTACCCCCCATATAAAGTCCCCTTCAGAAAATGACTTTATCGCCAATAACTGGCTAACAAAAGCATCAATAGCGGTGAAATTCGGCACAAACATGTTTTATGGGGACATAAATCTCTTTGTAGAATTTTATAAGGATAATTGACCCTATCCATAATTGACCCTATCCCACCTATAAGGTCCCTTTCAGAAAACGACTTTAATGCTCATATCTACCTTAAGAAGCATATATTTAACAATAATATTCGACATATAAAAGTTTTATGGGAACTAAAATCATTTTCTTAACGCTCATTACTACAAAATTCTACATACACAAGTTTCGTGCGAGCCAAAATCTCCCTATCAAAATTTATAAGGATCGATCCTTATTGAAAGTGAGAATATCGGTTCACGTTTCTCCTATCCCTATTATAATGCCCCCTTCAGAAAATAACTTTATCGCTAAGAGATGTATCAATAGCGGTGAAATTCAACACAAACATGTTTAATGAGAACTTAAATTTATGCTCATATCTGCTCATAACATATATATAAAACAATAAAATTCGACATAAAAAAAGTTGTATAGGAAATAAAATCATTTTCATAAATTTAATGAAAATGGATTTATAATTGACCTTACCAAGGTCCCCTTCTGAAAATGACTTTAAGACTTATTACTGACCCAAAAATGTGAGTACATCAATAAAATTCTACATAAACATGAATGATTTGATGGTGGGTATATAAGATTCGGCATGGCCGAATATAGCACTCTTACTTGTTTTTAATTTTTTTGTTGCAATTAAAATTTTAATTACACATACTTACTTTTGAAATGTTTGATAAACATAAATTTTTAACAAAAGAGCAAATAATATATAAAAAATTAATATTCATTTAATAAAAACATGTTTACAAAAAAATATTTTTTTATATTTATTTATTTACATAAAGTTGTATGTAACAATACCAGACTGTCGTTTGCACGTAAAATATTTATATTCATACTGTCACTTCATTAGTGAAATTGTTAAACATAAGTCTAGTTTGTTAAAACGTCGTTTAGGTTTTTTATATAATATATATTTTTTATTTTTTATATGTAATAATATAACATATTTAAATTTTTAAAATTTTTCATCAAATCTAATTTTAACAAATTGAGAGCTTAAAAGTCCTATTCGTAGGTGCGATTGTATGAGAGCAGGAGATATAATAAACTGAATTTTAACAGGCTTCATGAGAGCATATGGCAAATTTCATCGAATTTTCAAACTTGTAGCGACTTGTAGCGACTTGTATCGTGAGCGCAATGATTACATGGAAACACAGAACGACAGACAGACAAAACAACAGACTGTTCGTCCTATACCTTGCTCTCTGAATTGTCTGGTTTGTTTTATACATGTGTGAATATAGGTATGCGCGAAAGAAGGACAACAGGGCTCATTTAAGAGCTTAATGTCTTTCGTTGTTGTATACTATTTATTGTACAATTTTCGGTATAGGTTACGGTTTGTATAAAACTTTTGTACTTCAAAATTCATCGTTGAAAAGATTAAATGTAATTTTTTTAAGAGAACCTTACATGAGGGTTGGGTGAATAACTGAACGATCCCGATAAAACTTTTGTGGACCAATTTTGCTTCCAATTTGTAGAGCTATTTTGTGGAGCGATTTTGTTTCCCATTTGTTTTGGGGTGTTTTCTGGCCATTTTCTAGCCTTAATTTTTAAGCCCTTCAGCGTTTTATGGCCATTTATTTATTTATTTCTAATAGTTAGTTAAGTAGTTAGTTAGTTAGTTAGTTAGTTAGTTAGTTAGTTAGTTAGTTAGTTAGTTAGTTAGTTAGTTAGTTAGTTAGTTAGTTAGTTAGTTAGTTAGTTAGTTAGTTAGTTAGTTAGTAGTTAGTAAGTTAGTTAGTTAGTTAGTTAGTTAGTTAGTTAGTTAGTTAGTTAGTTAGTTAGTTAGTTAGTTAGTTAGTTCGTTAGTTAGTTAATTAGTTAGTTAGTTAGTTAGTTAGTTAGTTAGTTAGTTAGTTAGTTAGTTAATTAGTTAGTTAGTTAGTTAGTTAGTTAGTTAGTGAGTTAGTTAGTTAGTTAGTTAGTTAGTTAGTTAGTTAGTTAGTTAGTTAGTTAGTTAGTTAGTTAGTTAGTTAGTTAGTTAGTTAGTCAGTCAGTCAGTTAGTTAGTTAGTTAGTTAGTCAGTTAGTCAGTTAGTCAGTTAGTCAGTTAGTCAGTTAGTCAGTTAGTTAGTTAGTTAGTTAGTTAGTTAGTTAGTTAGTTAGTTAGTTAGTTAGTTAGTTAGTTAGTTAGTTATTACCCCTCTATATTTTCGGCTGAAAATATGTATTTCGTTTCTCGGTTGTTTTGACAGGTAAAATAAAACTTATTCCCGTTGACTGTTTTAATATTGTAAAATAGATTTCTCGGTCAAGTACTTGGATTTTGGTGTTTATTTTTACATGTTGCCTCCAATCCCTATGAGTCTCTTGTTTGTTTGGTTTTTTATATTATTTTCAAAGCAAATACATATAAAATCGAAAATCTATGCACACAACATACAACAACGTACTCATGTATGTATGCTCTGCATATATATTGAGTGAATACATATGTACATAAGATACGATGGTGGTTGAAAAAGTTTATCTAAAATAAAATTAAAGGAAATCCAAACATTGTTGATAAAATTCTCTACAAACCAGTAGACACATAGGACGGAAGCATGTGCTAAATACAGACGGAATAACAGTACAGCTTGATATGTTTAAATATTATTTCCAAAGTTTAGAAACAAACCTTGGAAAACTTCGACGTGGAAAATAGAGGCAATCGTAATACGTAATTAAATTTTTAGTCTATTTAATAAACTCATTAAATTGTTAGCCATATTATCTAGAAGAGATGAAGATTAACTTTGAAAAGTAAACTGTATATAGTATTACTAGTTTAAGTATCTGTATGTCTACTGACACATTTTAAAAGAACATTTCAAATTACCCCCACCTGGAAAAAAAAAAAGAACATGTTAAGGATTTTGTATGCGATGTATCCTGAGATTGTCTTTTCTTGCTTGTACACTTATCAAGGTTTCTATTACAGCAACAACATGTACTATTTTTACATGCATGTATGCAAGTTTTTCTACTAGTTGTTAAGGTTAGAAATTTGAACTTATAAAATATTTTATTCATGAAATTTAAACAGAATTTTTTGGTTTGTCGAGCATGTGAAAATGTTACAAGGCAAACTTGTAAGTGTGAGGGTTTGTGTGTGTGTGTGCAATGAGATACGGGTAGTTAAAACACCAGCTAACCGACAAAACAGCCAGCCAGCCATACAAGCAAACAACTTACAACATGGAAAAAAGGTCATCATCATCATCACCACAACATAAGGATACTCTAGAAGGAAGGCTGGTATAGAAGACAAAAAAAGGTCTAAAATATTTTCAAGTATGTCATTCTAGAGCATGTGATAAAAAAATAAAAACCAAATATGTGTTGAAATAAAAAGCTGGTAAATAAAAAGTGACTAAATGGAAGATTTTATTCTTTTCCCCCTATTTCCCTGCTCAAGCACAAACAAATATATATAATAAATTCTTTGGTTCATTTGAAATGTACGTGTAAGATTGTATTATATATCTATAGACACTAAGAAAATATTCAATATTTATTTATCCTTTGGCAATAAGATATTTATCATGTCTGTGTACTTAATTTGATTACATTGTGGACAATTTAAGGAGATAATAAATGATATTTAAAGTAGACAATGTAATCAATTCAAATTGAATTGAGTGTAAATGCCCAAACAATATAATAAATGCAAAAAATGGGTTATAATGAAAACTATAACAAAAAAATTTAAAAAAATCTCTCTGTCTAACATTGAAATCCCTAAATTAAACGTTTGAAAAGCCCAAATCAAAGTTGACATTATTTTAAGGCCACTTAAGGCCAAAGAAATGTATGTTAATTTAATTTATTATTAAAAGCAACTTGTGTCAATAAAACCAGTTTAAAGTGTTTGTTTAATATCTTGAATATTAAACCGGAAAAAATCTATTGTTTTTATAAGAGTCATTATATAATAAAAATAAATCATAATTAAATTAAACATTTAATTATAATTACCAACATCTTTAATATAAACTGTAACATAAAATTATCATAAATAAATATGTACAAATGTATATATTTATGCAATTATTTACTATTTATTTCATATTTATCAGGTATAAAAGCTATCTAAATTACCAAAACCACGTTCGAAACCACACTATAGAAACCACAATAAACCAAATAACATAAATAACGTGTATTATATCAATGAATTTTATTTACTCTTAAATAAGGTTATGGTAATATTTGCTGAATGGAGAAATTTATGATAAATCAATACATAACGAATTTAATTTTATCTAAGTGACTTTGGTATTAATACAAATTGAACACTTTAAAGATTATAAGAAAACTTAAAGAAGTAAATTTTACTTATGGCTTAAACAAAAGTCTATAAGACAGAATTTGATTACAAAATAAACCTAAAATTTTGAACGTTTATAAAACAATACGACAAACGTTGAAAAAAATTTTTTAAAAAAATTCAAATTTTCAACAAGAGTGAATATGGCTAAAGTCAATTATGGACCGAGCTATTTTAAACTAAAAAAATATTAATTTTTAAAAACCAAATATTTTAGTTAAATTTTTAAAACGTCAGCGTATGAGTAATTTTCTGAAGAGGACCTTTAAGTGCGTCAATTATGAATCGATCTCATACAATTTTGTACATAGATTTCGTTTGTATAGAACCTGTTTGTAAAAAAAAACTACTCGTTCCTAAAGGAAACCTTTAATAGGGGCAAGTGTCAGTTATAGATCAGCCCTCATCCACATAACATTTTGTAAAACGTGTTTTCATTGGATAGCCGTACTCGCATTTTTACGCCAGTAATTAGCTTTAATGTAATTTTATAATTGGGGCTTAAGTATATGGGGGTATGGTGAATTACCGACACATTCCACACGAAATTCGGAGCTAATGGTAAAGAGATTTTGGCTCGCGAAAAACTTTCTTACTTGTATCACATTTTATCTCTATACTGTAGTTTTTAACCTCATATGAAAGTTATTTATGTCGAATTTCATCGCTATATTCGCACTTCTAAAGCAGTTATGCCCGTTAAAGCTGTTTTCAGGAGGTCCACTTGTACGGGGCTATCCGAAAAAGTGGACCGATATGGCCCATTTTCAATACCAAAACAAACAAACCTTAGTAATAGGGAACATTTGTGCAAAGTCTCAACTATCTAGCTCTTCTCGTGTGGTCCCTATCGTGATTTCAACAAACAGACGGACGGACATGGCTAGATCGTCTTAGAATTTAATAAGGTCCCGGAATATATATACTTTTATGGGTCTATGACGAATATTTCAATGTGTTACAAACGGAATGACAAAATCAATATACCCCCCATCTTTTTTGATGTTGGGTTTAAAAATTTCCCAGTATCCTTCATACAATTTTTTATGAAGGCTAGGGAGAATAAGCCTCAAGTACAAGACTAGTTGTGGTTTATAGTGTTGTAAGATACAATTGGTACAATACGCTGTGTTATATTCAGAATAATACTGCTTTTTAGTTACATAGTTTTCTTACAAACATAGCTCTCAACATCGATATGATTGTTGTTTTTATCATTTTTGTATTATGTTCTTTCTAGTTTTCGATCAAGAATAACACATAGGTATTTATCTATCAGTTAGCGTCTAGGCCGAACTTTAGTAAAGCATACATTTTTGTCTTTCGTAAAAAATTCAGATTTCCGCTTTTGTTTATGGTTCTTCTGGCCTAGCCGTAAGAAGTATTTATAACTCTTTCAGAATGATCAATATCCTACAACAGTTAACCCTTTATTTTCATCAATACTGCTTTTAAAAATGTACTAAAAAATCTTCATTATCAATTTAGAAAATTAAATTACAGTTCTAAAATTAGTAAAGAATCTAGTTACTAGCATGAAAGAAAAAATTTTATATTTTTTTCTAGACGTGGTTTAAATGGGCAATTTTTAATAAAGATTTTTAAAGTCTTTATTCGTTTGTTGCAATATAGCAACGCCACAGGTACTACACCGTGTTTTGTTGTTAATATGAAGAACATTTTTACATATGTAAATTGTGGAATATTTTTAAATTCTTTAATTAGTAAAAAATCTAAATTTGATTACAAGATTCCTAGGAGCTGCCTGTACTTGCACTTGATAAAAGGATACGAAATTAATATCAAAATAAATTACTTTCTCAAAATAAACGAAAAATTATTACACGGTCATAGGAGGTTAAGGTCCTTAGGATGCCAGTTACTCAGAATATGTTGACTACAAGTGAATAAAAACATTTGCTATTGGATAACTTATCTTAGAATTGCATAAGAGGGTTTATATTAGCATTACTGACTGCAAATAAATAAGAATATTTGCTATTTCCACAAATCTACCCTCAAAATAAATGTTTGTCCGTTATTCAGCTCTTAACCATACTATCGACTATTCGCTCCAAGCAAAAATTAAGATTGTGGGTCGATAAGCTTTTGGTTAAGATAGCACTCACAGAAAGTCAATGAAGTGCAAGAGAGGAACGATATAATTTCCAACATCTTAATTAATTACACAAGTCAACGCTGAAAAAAACTTTGTAAGAACTTTGTGCTGATTCCAAATATCGAAATAAAAAAATTCTCCATTTTTTACCTTGAGTACTTCAGACTGTATACATGTTTCCCAAAGTGTTGATCTACTCGCGAGTCACGTATCGTCGTCGTCCTGTTAGGTAGGTACCTTGGCATTTGTGGCGGAAAAAGCGTCAAATATTCAGTATGCCAAACTGAAAGCTCTCCCTGAGTTAATCCGAATCCTCACATATACAGCACATTATAACAAATCCCTAAAAGGATGAAGTACAGCAAATGGAGGAAGAGTGATATAAATTCTACTTTCTGGGACAGCGCGAAGCTGGGACTACCTTCAGACGTCGGTTTCAAAAACCTAGTAACAATATTGTAATAATGTTTTTAGTTTTTAATATCTTAGAAAATCTCCAGGTGTTTTACAAGAAAGGAGGAAATTAAATATATAAGAAATCAGGTCGAAATCTCTTACATTTAAGCGCTTACAGCGATTTTAATTTTCAGGAATTCGGAAACAGCTTTTTTTTGTAAAATTTCAAAAAAAAACAGTCTTTATTCACTATTGTTATGGATTTCATATAAAACCTTTCCAGAATATATAATTAAAGTTACAATTTAACCCTTAATTTAAAAAGGACAAATTTAATATTGGGAAATTTTCTTGAAAACAAAAACTAAAACATTTTTTCTTATGTCTAAGATGAAATTTGACATCAATTATGACAAACCTTTTTTTTCTGATTTCAAATACCACTTTCTACAATAATTGATAATTTAAAGATATTTTCATACTTTATTTAAAACATAAATTAAATAGTTTTATAAAAAAATCTTATAAAAAAAGTAGTTAAAGTTATTTCCAAGAAATGTTTGGTATTACTCATAACATGTGAAAGCAACAATTTAAAATTCAATTTCGATAACATCAAACTCAATTTGTAACTGAAATAAGATTTATAAAGACACAATAGGTGGTACATACACTTGCAATTTGGTCTCTTTAATTTATTTAACCACATGCATTTATATTTAAATTTAGTAACACAAATATGTAAAACTAAATCTTAAATAAATTTCGAAAAACACTATACATTTTTTTAAGGTAGGATGTGTAAATTTTATTTAGATTTTTATTTTATTATATGTATATGACTTAACTAAACTTTAAGTATTATATAGGATTGAACATTTTTGGCAGGACATAAAATCTACAGTATTAGAAAAGTTTCAACATAGAAATTTTCTATAAATTGCAGGAAAATTTTTTTACATTTATTTAAAAAATTCATAACTAACCAAAACTTGTTAAAAAATATTTAGAATTCTCACATACATGTTGTAACAAAGAGAAAACACAGTTTCCTATGAAATTTTGCTATTTGTTTTAATTTAATAAATTAACGAATATTATTATTAACTTATTTAATTGTTAAAGCTAGCGTATGAGTACTAATCATTTTAATATAAGAAATACATATTAATCATTCGCCCGGGATATAACAAAGATATTTTTTAAAAGATGTTAAATCTTTTTTTAAATTTATAACTAACCAAAACTAGTTGAAAATATTTTAAAATTTTAAACATACATAGGTACAAAGAAAAATTAATTAAGTTTCAATTATCAAAATAATTGTATCAAGCACCTATAACCAAAATAATGATATCAATTACCAAACTTGTAAAATATAAAAATATATATTTTTTCCAAATAACGAATTAATCGGAACAATTAATGTCAATAATTGGGACAAGATTTTACATTGATTAATTCATTAATTGTATAAATTAAATATTTAATATATATGAAATTTTTTATTGATTTATAATCAAATGAATTAAACTTTTTGGTAGAGAATTTTTTAAAAATCAATTAAGAAGGTGATTAAAACAATTAAATGACTTATCGATCAAGTATTCCTTTAACGATGTGGAATCGTTAAAGGAATACTAGACCTTTAATAATGTGGTCAGCATTTATAAAAAAATATCATTTTATTGTCACAATTAAATATATCAAGTATTTCATAAATTGTCAAGAAACTTGAAAATTATATGCCTAAAATTTTATTGAATATTTAAGAATTATAAATATTCCTATCAATCTATTTTTAAAACCAATTAAAAAAATAATTCAATCAATTAAAAATTGAATCAAAATTGTACACTTAAGTTTTAATCAACGAGATAATTAAGACAAATTGAAATTTGCTTTCGTTAAATTCGTTAAAAAATCGTATTGAAAGTTTCTCAGAATTAGGAACGCTTTGTCTGAAGAAATTCGGCAAAATGTGCAGGGTGGTCGGCCACGAAATCTGATGTGAATTCCTGGGGAAGTTCTGATGATGCCTGATACCATGTCTTTAAAATTTTTGACATTTCATACGAAAGTCCGATCAAATATAAGAAAGTCTGATAGATTTTCGGCTTGTAATTTTCTGAATTTTTTTCAGCAAATTTTCTAAAGTTTATCTCATAAAGTTGGTAATGAGCATTATAGTCTAAAGTTGGTCGATTTTGGTTTATGTAAAACATGTTTTCATTGAATATCATCGTTGTACTCGCATTTTTATGTTTGTTATTAGCGCTAATGTAATTTTATAATGGAGGCTTATATGGGGGGTTACCAACATATTTTTAAGCCAGTATTGATCGTTAATGTAATTTTCTGAAGGTAGGGTCAATTATGACCAATCCATATACAAATTTGTAGAGAGATTTTGGATCGCGAGATACTAACATATTTGTATCACATTTTATTGCTATACTCGTACTGTTTAAGTAATGAGCATTAAAGTAATATTCTGAAGGAAACCTTGTATGGGTGGTAGGGTAAATTATGAACCGATCCTTCCTAAATTTATTGGAAAGTTTTGGCTATAACTAAACTAATGTGTGTCAAATTTCGTCAGTAAATACATATTTTTAAACCAGTAATGATCATTATAGTCATTTGCAGAGGGGGATCTTATATGGGTGAAGGGTCATTTATGGGCCGATCCAAAAAAAAATTGTTACAGAGGTTTTGACTCGTAAGAAAATTACGTGTGTCACATTTCAACGCTTCACTTGTATTTTAAAGACATTAATGAGCTTTATAGCCATTTCCTGAAGTGAAGCCAATAGGGGAAGTTGGGTCAATAATGGACCTATCTACATAAATGTTGATGAAGAGATTTTGGTGCCGATCCTTAAAAAAATCGTTTAAAGGTTTTGGATCGTAAGAAACTTACTTATACGGAATTTCATCGCTAAACTCGCATTTTTGGGCCAGTAACGACCGTAAAAGTCATTTTCTGAAGGGGCCCTTTTATAGGGGGTCATTTATGGGCAGATACTAAAACAAATTTGTAGAGAGGTTTTGGATTGTAAGAAACTTATTTATACCAAATTTCTTCGCTACACTCGAATATTTAGACCAGTATTGAGTGTTAAAGTCATTTTTTAAAGGGGACCTTTAATAGGGGGTAGGGTCATTTATAAGCGGATCCTTAAAAAAATTCGTTTAAAGGTTTTGGTTACTTATACCAAATTTCATCGCTAAAATCGCATTTTTGGGCTAGTAACGAGCGTAAAAGTCATTTTCTGAAAGGGACCTTATATGGGGGTAGGGTCATTTATGAGCCGATCCCAACAAAATTAGCTAACATATTTTGGTTCGCAAGAAACTTACTTACACCGAATTTGAACGTTATACTCGAATTTTTAGGCCAGTAATGAGTGTAAAAGTCAGGGGACCTTATCCCCATATAAGTCATTTATGGGTCATTTATGGGCCGATCCTAACAAAAATTGGTAGAAAAGTTTCGGTTCGTAAGAAACTTACATATACTAAATTTCAACGCTACACTCTTTTTAGGCCAGTAGGTAGTGTTAAAGTCATTTTATAAAGGGGACATTATATGGGGGTAGGGTCATTTATGGGCCGATCTTTAAAAGAATTGGCTAAAAGGTTTTGGTTCGGAAAAACTTACGTATATCGAATTTCATCGCTATACTCGCATTTTTGGGCCAATAATGGATGTTAAAGTCATTTTTTGAAGGGGAAATTATATGGGGGTAGGGTCAATTATGGACTGATCCTAAAAAAATTTTGTAGAAAGATTTTGCTTCATATAAGACTTATTTGTGTCGAATTTCATCACTATACACATACTTCTAAAGCAGTTATGCCTTCAGAAAATGTAAAGACTATTCCCCTTTATGTCTAAAAATAATATAGCAATAAAAAAACATCCTCTGCCAATGAGCAGATTAGTCTCATAATTGTCGTAACATGAAATTCCCTTTCGACAATGTTCAGACTAGTTTGATATTGATCGCCTAATATTTCACAAAATGTGCAGAAAAGCTAACAAAAAGTTTGCAGATTATTTAATAAAATGTCTTAAGGAAATTTAGAAATTCGATAAAAATTCTAGGTATGTCGAATTATCTTAAAATTTGATAGTAAAATGGGTGGAGATTAGTATACAGGATTCGGCACAGCCAAATACAGCAATTAACTTAATTCGTTGACTTTAAAAATTAATATTATTTAAATAAAATTTGATACACGGTGCGTATGAGTATTAATTATTTCAATATTTGAAATATATATTAAGTATACGCAGAGGATAACACATTTTATTAACAAGTCATAAATAATTCTATAATTTTCTTTGTTATTTTTTAAGTTCACGTTTTGTTTACATTTTTCTTCTTTTACATAGAAATGGTGTAAATAATAGTAACTGGATTTATAAATTTAAAACACTTCTTTGATTTGTATTATTTGGTTTTTGATGTTTATGATATCTGACAAGCATGTGTAAAAAAAATGTTAAAAAAACAATAACATTAAGATATTCTAACTTATTACAAAAATACCAATATATGTTATATTTAAATAATAACCCAGCTAAAACTTTAATTACCAGGTAAGAAGTTAATGCTAAATTTTTTTATACAATAGTATTTTAAGTCATTATTTCAATATGTAACAAATCAGTCAATAAAAATCGAATGCTAATATATATTTTCGGAGAAGCTGACCAATGAGTTAGATAGTATTTTATAATACATTATTAAAAAGACGTCCTTAAAGCAATCATATGCAATCAGAACGATATTTAGTAGTTTTTGAAATGTATGGTAATAGAAAAGTGGTTGCGATTGCAAAGCATTACCAAGCTTTTGATGGGATACATTTATGTATATATAGTTTGAATTTTATTACAAATATATGGTGAAGTAGACCCAAAATATATTTTCCTTATCTTTAGTTTATATGCCTCTAGTTAACAGCACAAAAACTTCCATAAAATATATACTTTCAGTGATTTTTTAATTCAAAGTTCAAATTTTATTTATCTAAAGTTTTGTTTTCTATGGTAAATGTGTGCTTGTGTCAGTGAGTATAAGAGAAAGTGTAAATGTGTTAATATTTCAATGCATATTTTAAAATAATTTTAAAATATATATTTCTTATTAATACTATTACATGTTTTAACTTACATACATATATATTTTTATATAAATGTATTGTTATATTATTTAGTATGCAAAACTTTAATTCAGATATTTATAATATGTTATTTTCATTTCTTTCTTTCTCTAGTAGTTTTAAGTCTCAGTTGGACATATTATTTTGTTCTTTGTGTTGACTTCTTAGTTATTTTTGGCAATATTCTCTACTTGTATTTTAACATGCACATACAGATATATTAGTTTTTATGCATTTAGTTTTGTGCATGCAATGCAAAAATTATTCTTTTGATTCTTGTCTGGGATTTATAGTAAATAAATGCTGTTGGGATTACAAACTATTTGCATGTGAGAATATGTGATTTATAATATTATGTTCATAGGGTTGGTAAATTTTAATTTTGTATAATCCGAGTAGATTCAAAAGGATTAATTGTGATCTGTGTTGATTCTAGGCTCTGTCAAGTATATTATTGTTAATATAAAATATTAAGTAAATAATTTTTTTTAAATAAATTACTTTTAAAGTTCTCTAATATTCAGTCGATGTATAACCTATTATTGACCTTGTAGTAAAAATGTAGGTTTCTTTTTTTATATTCTCTACTCTATTAAAAATTTTAAAATCTTTTCAAAAAGTTGTGGAGACATCCGTAATATACAATATATGTAAGCAAGTAATTTTGTAGTAAGATAAAAATTATGAACGTGTAGTAGAATACGAGTATGAGTATGAGTTTTGAAATATTTGTACCACAAAAATATATTCAAAGTAGTAACTATTGTTAGCTATTGTATTTTCCCTTCAATCTGGCAACATAGGCATTCATTTCCAAAATTTCTAATTTTTATACTCACATACGGATTTTTTCATTTAGTATGTAACACATGGAAATATTGCTCATATACCCCAGTATATATATTCATGGATCTCGTAGGATACTAAGGGGATCTAGCTATGTCCGTCCATCTGTCTTCTGTCCGTCTGTCCGCCTGTCTGTCGTAGGTGCGATAGCGTCCACAAATTTTCCCAAAATATTCTCTATTAATCAGAAATGCTTAGTATTGAAAATGGGAAAAATCGGACAACGACTTCACATAGCCCCCATACAAATGTACCCCATGGAATATTGTGTAAAAAGTTTCAAATATACACAAGTTCGTTGTTAATGAAGCTAATACAACGAAATTTCAGATAAGTCAGTTTTAGGACTTCCGAAATTAAATTCTGAATTATGGTCCCACCCCCTATAAGGACCCCTTTAGAAAATTACTAAAATGCTTATTACTTATTGTTGACCAAAAAAAAAAGAAATTTTCTACAAGAGGGCTCATCGGGAAGTAGGGGGTAAAAATGACCCATCAGTAGACGGACCGGTAGTAGTCTAGACTAGGAAGGGACAAAAATTAGAAACCACAACTTTCTAAATAATTTCTAACATATGTATATTGTGACCAAGCGTCATAATGGAACGTTACAGTTCTTTATGCTTAATGGCAAAATCATCACGGAACCAATTTCTGTGTAGAACCTATAACCTCCCATTGTTTCTTATAAATTTTAAGCTGAAATATCAAAAACTATCGGGCAGAAATAAAAAGTCTGTAGAATTTGAAATTTAAAGTAGAAAATGAAATAATGAAAATAAACCAAAATAAATACGAAAACCCAAAGATAAGTACAATACCTATACTCATTATTTTAACACAGTGATGACATCATAGTATTGGAAGTATTTAAAACACTCGCTTATAAATCACTTAATATATAAGTACTTACAAAAAGGAACTTAAAATATGTTTTTAATTTAACAACAAAAATAGAGAATACGAAACTGGGCTTCTTGTTTGTTAGTTTAATTTAATCACAAGCATTTTAGTTGACAATATAACAAACTCCTAATTCCCTTTTCGTTGGCAATATAATAAAATAATATCTGCTATCAATTTGTTGACAACCAACCATTCCCATTTAAAACAATAACGTATTCTTTTAAATGTATAAAATATTTTAATTATCTGCTGTTTATTAAATTATTCAAGGCAACCATTTTAATCTACTCAACAAGATGAAAGAATTTCTTAATGAAATAATTAAAATCTCAACTTTAATATAATTAAAATTTAATTGTATTTTATATACATATGTATATATTTAATACACTAGCATGACGCCAAAAATCTTTAATTAATTGATTAATTGTAAACGTAATTCCTGAAAAAATACTTATAATCTCATTCCCATTTTACACTTCTTAAATATTTGCTTAAAATGTATATTTACATTAATATATTTGTATTTACATATAATATAAACTATGTATGTATACATAAACATTAGGTTGTCCCGTGGACCATTTTTTACAAGAAATGCCTCTAAAACGATTGACATTTTTTTTTCTAAATACGTGAAAGTGATTAAATGTAGATCAAAACAAGTAGGAAAGTATAGTCGGGCATGGCCGACCACCTACACCTAAAGTATATTTTTAAAATTTTTATTTTTTATATTTCCATAATATTTAAGCAATTTATTGATAAAAAAAAATAAAATTTCCAAATGAGGCTTTATATAGGTCAAATATGGGCCGATCCTCGGTAAATTTGAGAAAAGGATATATTTTTTTATAACAGTTAGTTTTGTTGAGTTTCATTGCGATAGAAATGGTTACAAGTCAATTTTAGACGTTTAAGACATTTTTTGAAGGGGGTTTTTTTGAAGGGGGTCAAATAAGGGCCGATCCTTACGAAAATCTGCATTGTCATTTAAACTCATATAAAACTATTTGTGCCAATTTTTAGAGAGATAATAGAATATTTGACGTAATTATGGCATAAAAAGTTCAAATCGGGAGGTACGGTTGTATGGGGGCTAGGTGAAAAAATGGACCGATTTCAACCATTTTCAATAGGCTTCATCCTTGATCTAAATTTCATCAAATTATCTTTAAAATTGCGGCCTGTACCTTGCGCACAATGTCTACAGCCAGCCAGCCAACCGGACGGACATGTCTTAATCGACTCAAAAAATGATTCTGAAACGATCGGTATACTTTAAGGTGGGTATTGGACCAATATTTTTGTATGTTACAAACATCAGCACAAACGTATAATACCCTCCCCACTATAGTGGTGTAGGGTATAAAAATCTGCAATTTTTTCGAAATTCGTTTCACAATTTTGAGATTATCGCGGGAAAAATAATTTAATTTTTTTTAAAGTTCTGATCCGAAGTACAACTTATAGTACATTAAAAGGGTCATAACAATTCCAAAATGAACCAAAAAATGTTTCATATATTTTTCACCAATAAAAATTACAACAATCTGGAAACCTTTTTTGCTAATAAGCGAAGCCAGTTAAAGTGGAGCTGCTGAAATTAAAATAACTGGAATATGATCGGCAAAGACATTAAAAATTTAATTATCAAATACAGATCCTAATAGGAGATAACTGTTTCTTTGGTTTTATATAGTGATCGATGGGGAGATTCTAAATGTGTTATCTGCATACGGATTGAAAAATAAATAAAGAATTTGGACAATTTTAGACAAACACGAGGTGTTTTACTTTGCAGATCTCTGATCAGTGACTTTGCCTCTTCCTCTTTACGTACAGCTGTGTTCAAAAAAATAGGAGTGAGACAGAAAAATAATTGTGCAGCTTAATTTAAAAAGGAAAGATTTAAAGAAATCAAGTATTTTTTCACGATATTTATTTGATAAGTGTTTAAGATACAAAACAAATTTCATTTTGTAAATAGGTTCATTAGTTTTTTTGGTATTAACTTTTTTCGAAATCCATATCCGATTACGATTGTCCAAAAAAATAGGAGTACCGTATATTATTTTACCTAAGTTAGATTACTTTCCTTTATTCGTAGTAAATATTTAAAATATGATATAAAACTGTTATATTTAGATGATTTTGAGGTCAGTTCACAATTATTTCCTTTAAAATCCTGAAAAAAAATGTCAGAATTGACGAAAATGAAATCTGTTCAAGTATCTTGAAAATTATAAAAATATTGCAAACATAACATGAAAATTCTCATGGTAATCTCATTAAAAGACTTTTTTAATACTTTAGGAAGTCAGATATTTAAAAATCTCTCATAAAAAATAAACATTTCATTCAAAAATTATAACAGCTTCCCATAAGCGCTTATTATTTTTTTCAATAAATCCAATTAGGGCGCCCCAAACTAGTGAAACTAAGCCAAATCGTAGTTATTAAACATCGCGATCAATATTCAGTTCGTTCAGATTAATTTATAAACAAATCTATTTAAAAACAATTTTATTTTAGACCATAAAGCATATAGTGGAACCCATTAAGTTTGCCAAGTAACACATTTAGAGGTGGTTTCATAAATGGGTGAATTTTTAATGCATGAATACAACAACAAATTATATTTTTAAATCTAAATGAATTCAGAAAATACATTGGAAGCCCATTAAACGAAAAATATTAAGCTCTAACCAACTTTCAAGGAAGTTGTGTAATAGGAATGATTCATGGTCTTGTGGGGTCTTGACAAAAAGGGTAAGGTCTAATAAATTGTAAAATTGTATCGCACCCCAAATGTTGTAGGTACACATATTAGTCCAAGATATGCTCTCATATTCCCAATAAACAAATTTGATAAAATGGCGGTGTTGTCGTATAAAAATATTTTTGATTCTAAATTGGTGGAAGCTCGTTCCATAGGAAGAAGGCCATCACATGGTTGTCGACGTACTGATTCTAAAGCAAAACGTAAAAAGACCTCTTTTTAGGCCTTCCGAATAAATTACTGTATATTTGTTGATAATCGGCCACGACATGTGTCATCAAGCCCCTCAATACCGTTGTCGGGCGGACATCAAGTTCCGGAGGTTCATATACACAATTCTAAATTAAATCTTTACAAAAATGACTGAGGTTGCACTGGCACACATTAATTAATAATATTTTAGATGAAAGTGCTTTCGTTTTTGTTTTTATTTTAAAAATAGTTGAACTTAAATCGAATACTCCTATTATTTTGAACAATATATTATATACAAAAATTTTCATATATATATATGTATATATATATAGTATATATATATGTATATATATATATATATATATATATATATATATATATATATTATATATATATATTATATATATATATATTATATTATTATATATATATATATATATATATATATATATATATATTATATATATATTATTTATATATTATATATATATATATATTATATATATATATATATAATAAATATATATATTATATATATATATATAGTATATAACTATATATATATATTATATATTTATATTTTATATAAATTGCTTCAACATTCAAAATAACGGTTATAAAAATTAGAGAACAAGTTAAATAAATAAATTATAAAAATATTTAATTAGAAATGTAATTCTTTCCCCAAAAACTTTATATTCAAAATTTTTCAAATTTTCACTCCTATTATTTTGAACACAACTGTATGTGAAATTTCATTAGAATCGTACAAATCGTTTAGAAGTAACAAAATCGATTGTAAGTTATTCCTAAATGATATTATTAAAAATGCTGTTTCTCTGCACACTCTCATAAATTTAAGGGCAAATTTAGGTAGTTTTATGTAGATTTAGCTTATTTACTTCAGAAGTGTTCTAAATCAAAAATTTAACTTTTAAAAATTCCTACATACATTCATAACACATAAAATTGACTCTTTGATTTCCATCTTTAAATGATATTCCCTATAAATCATTAAAATCCATTTTCTTTTCTGTATTAGAATATTTTTAACGTAAATGAGCCATATACATTTTTGCTTACACACACAGATGCATTTTACAGGAAAACAAATAAAAAACCAAAAAAATTGCAAATAAGTTATGAAGAAACTATCTCCTATTTTAAAAAATCTTTTAACCCTTTTACGTATATGGGACTACGATGTTCGAAGATTTCTTTAATTTTTTTTTCGACTTGGAGGGTTATTTTCAGTTTGTAGCTTATTTCATGTATAACATTCTACATGCTAAAAAGGATAAGGAGCGTTTATTTGATTTTTTTTTTGTTATTTTTACATTTATTTTTACAGACAATTTTTTACCTACAAAATTATTAAAAACTACTGATTTTTTCAGTTATTTTTATTGACAAAATTTTACCTATCTAATTTAAAGTAAAATATAAATTTTAGATTTGAATTTATTTTAAAATCTTTTTATTACAATTTGGCAAAAATATTATTTTGTATTATTTTGTATTATATCTACTACAAGAATAAAATGTTAAAAAATTGCATAACTAATAAACTCTTAAATTTAGAATCTTCAAACACGAACGACTTTAACATCCATATGAATATTAATGGAAAATATAAGCAGATACCAGTTGTGGGCATGAAACCTTCCATTATTATTAAAAACAAAAATTCGTATATATTAGAGCTAGAATTCTTATATTGTTTTTGCTAATAACACAATATATTAAAGTTTAGATAATATTTGCTGGACTAAAAGCAAAAGGTTGTTGCACCTTATTTATACATAAAATGCAAAAATTCAAATATCTGTGAAACTATTAGAGTCCAGTTAATATGAAAAATTATTAAGGAGTTTCTTAATTATGTTATTTTTACAGTAGGCGCACTGGATATTGCTTATTATGAACCCATTATCACAACAAAAAGGGGCGTCTAAAAAAAGAAACTTATTTTTCCTAAGTTTCTTTCCTAAGATATCGGAAGATAACCTCTTTTGGAGGTTATAAGCTAAAATATAAACATATCTAACTCTTATTACTTGTTGCACAAAATTTAGGTTCTTAGATATTACAAAAACATTTATTTTGCATTATAAAAGAAAATTTCAAAGATTGCAAATTTCGAGCAATTAAAAAAAGTGTGCATTTGTACGTTATTTTCTCTATCAGATACCAACGTAGTCATATATTTTAGGATTTTTTTAAACTCTTATGACTTCCTGTTGATACATGGCAAAAGTTACAGCATAACTTTATTGTATTTTTGTTGCCTTTAACTTCCGCGCTATAAAATAGAATTTGTGTGTTGTCTTATTGTGTGGAAATACTTTTTTTGGAATTAGGAAAAAATAATATAAAACAGTTGTGGGTAAAATAAGCAACAAGAAAATAAAATTTTAGTTCTTTAATATCAAAAGACTTTAAAAAATCAACAAAAAAAACTTGTACTAATATCTGCATTATTAAAAAAAATGTTTGTATAGATCGGACCATAATAGGACCTATACTGGGACCAATTACTCAGGAGCATAGCATATGCTGTTATATGAAGAATCATGTTAATCTTGTGACTTGTTATTAATTACTATGATTTTGTGAATACTCTGCTATTATATTCATCATAACTGCAATTTGTTTGTGTAAATACTTTTAAAAAGCAACAGCTGTTTTATTTATATGCTGCTTCTGCAGCTATTTAAAGAAAATTTTATTTCATTTATATATTTTTTTCAGTTTTCACTAACTGCTGCTGTCATCTACTGCAGCAAGTTCGTGGTAAAATTCCATTAAATGTTTAATTTTCTATATACCGTGTACTAGCTTGCAGTAATTTTTATGCTTCCCCCTTTCCTTTATATATCCTTTATTTACAGCTAAAAGTGAAAAAAAAGATTTTTGTAGGAAAGTTTTGTTGTTTGGAAAATAATCTTGTTTTGGTAATTATTGAAAGATATTTAAAAAGTTTTGGGCTTTTGTTCTTCCTTTCATGCTATCGTTCCTTATTTCGTATTGTCAGTTTAAATTGCAAAACAAATTAGTAAGTAAAATACTTTTACTCGTGTAGAAATAAAAAAAAAACAAGGAAAAACCTAAAAGTTGTGAGACTTTAAATTGAAAAAGTTACAGTTTTTCTTAATCTAATAGCTGCAAAAATTTACAATGAACGGAAATATTTAAAAAGATTTATATTTTAAAAATTTTATACAAAATGTTCGGTTATGGAAAAAAAGAAGGTGCATTCGATTAGAAAGTAAAAGCAAGCAAGCAACAAGCTCAGATGTTAAATATTAATTTTTAAGACCAGAATTAAATTTAAGATTTTGATACCGGACTTCATGTACATAGTTTTAAATAAATTTAAAATATTAATACCATTTTTTAGGATCAGGAAATAAATCAAAATAACTTTTTTGATACGATTAAGCATTGAACAGTGGGATAATTTTGAAAATAACGGGAAAAATTATGCATTCTTAAAGTGTTCGCTTGGCCAAAAAATTACAAACATGGAGGGGGAACTAACTAACTAAGTAACTAACTAACAAACTAACTAACTACCTAACTAACTAACTAACTAACTAACTAACTAACTAACTAACTAACTTACTAACTAACTAACTAACTAACTAACTAACTAACTAACTAACTAACTAACTAACTAACTAACTAACTAACTAATTAACTAACCAACTAACTAACTAACTAACTATCTTACTTACTAACTTACTAACTAACGGCTACCAGCCCACATACCTATTTAAAGATTTCCTCTCAACATTTGGATGAGTATCTTTTGACTGTACAGTCCGTTTAGGATCTTTATGTCTGTTACCTTCCCAACTGTCCGTCTAAAAATCCAGCAGCGTCTGTTCCCATACTGGGCGGCTTGGTAGTCTGCAAGTACATTATATGCAGAACTACATACTTGACAGTGAGTATAAAATTCATATCGGGCAATGTCCAAATGTCTGGTAGAAAACCGAGACCCGCGTATTCAACAAGAAGTCTAATAATCTCCAGAGACCCTACCGCTACGGCGAAGGATACAGACTGTGGAGAGTCTAGTCCTACTGCCACCCAAAGCAACCTTGATTCAGCTGGGTGCAGCAAATTAAGTAGCGAGATACCTCTAGATACCACCTTTAGTTTCTCGCAAGCAGCACACAACCGGATTGGCAAAACGTCTATAAAATCCTTTAATTCGAGGGTTCGATAACTAACTTACTAAAGACTTCTGATAATGAAAATCGACATATGCTCTTAGCCACTTTCTGTGATATGTCATTCAATAAAATTAAATTTTCCTAAATCTTTACCAATGTACGATGCAGCATTTAATTTTATTTAAAGTTCAAAATGCACAATTTTTCATACAAAATTCAAAAAATTCTTAATAAATACGTTTGAATATGTGTATGGATTTAACTAAAAATCATTACCTTATTTAACGTTGTGAACTCCTCAAACGTAAATATTTTTTCGCTCACAAACTAAAAGACATCAATTACAATTTCATAGTCAAATAAACTAGTTAACAAACTGCAGAATATCACCTTTTATATAAAGAGCGTCATTAAAATATGAGTCAAAAGCCAAAAAATAAAGAAAGAAAAAAAACAGAAACGACAAGAAAAGTAGAAGTTGTTAGTAAACTTTGTTCCATTTTTGGGGTATATACTTATACTCTGATACAAAAAAGGTTCATGACCAAAGAACGTCGACATAAACAAATGACACCACAAATAAAAGCAACGAGAAGCGAACACAAACACACACACACACATTTGGCAAACTAAAAAAAATGAGAAAAAGTGAAAGACTTAAGCTGTCACTAATTACTGCAGTCTCTAGCGCAAACTCTTTATAACAACACGAAGAGACACAACAAATTTAAAAGCAAAAAAAGTATGATAAAGTTACAATATGCAACCAATTAATTAAAAAAAGGATTTCTCTATAAACACACGCACACAGACACACTTGCACATAAAGTCATACAAAAACGCACAGACACACATACACACATATTATTGAAAGGAGGACAAAGTCAGGAAAACATCACAAGAAAGTCACTTCAAACAGTTAGTGTAGAAAAATGTATAAACGACTTTAAAAGAATAAGAATAAAGTCAAATTAATGCGGCCGTTTGACATACTACACCAACTAAATAAAGTATACGACTTTTTATATGCAAAACTGTTTTAAAATTGCAAGCGTAACAAACAGAATGACAAACATTATTGAATCTGTGGGAGTGGTGTTGTAATAAACAATGTTGTTACAAATATCACGATAAATAGGTTTTACCCTCCCTATATTGTAGATTATAAAACATGTGTGTATATCTTAATGTATCTTATATTGGTTAAAAAGAAAATTAATTAAATTATTAAGATTTTTGAGGTTAGAATGTAATTAAATACCTTCGTCTTCTTATTTTAGTACGAGAAATTGTTAAACTCTGCATCTTCTTGTATTCCTTGTCAATAATAACTTATAATACAGCATGCTTTGCAAAAATGTTTTTGTTCAAAATAGCACACATATTTTTGTTTCGTTTAGCCTTTAGCTTTGTGAAAAAGTTTAAAAAACGTAAGTTTAAAGCAATTTTAGCCTTTGAAAAAAAACAAAGTTTATGGTTTATTGTCAGCACAGAGAGTAAGGACTAGAAAGTGTCGTGACACAATTTTTGCCAACACTTGATAACATTGACAAGTGACAGATCATGTACTCTATTAAAAAAAAAGTCATAACTTCAAAACATCAAAGGAAGAAAATTTATGGTAATAAAACGATGTACGCTTTTCAATGAAATGGGCCAAAGTTCATAAAATATAAATATATTAAAAAAATAATAATCTTTGCTACTTTTTCTAAATACATGTTTGTGGTAGGTAGGCTAGATGGGGGAATCATACGCCACTTTATTTGAGGCTTTCCCAAATTAAAACCAGAATACATATTCTCAATTTTGATATTGACTCGTATACTTAGATATGTTGGCTTCAGTTTAAACCGTTTCACTATTTTTTAACTTTTCCGCAAAGACCAAAAACCACCATGTGGTCAATTCCCTTGGTGATGGGGAAGATTTGTCATTGGTAAATTAAAACAAAAACAAGTAAGAGTGCTATATTCGGCTGTGCCGAATCTTATATACCCTTCACCATAGTGTATTTTAAACATAATTGATCTTACAGTCTAGTTAATAAAAACATTAAAAAAATTTGAGTCGATTTAAGCCGAATGTTTCGGCGGCGGCTCAAGCAACTAAATATAGTTTGGCGGCGGCTAAGCTCCGACTCGAAGCCGGTCGACTTCGACCGCTGATTCATTGCTGGTAAACATTGACGAGACGTAGATTTTGTTTAATCGTAAAAAAAAATTGTTTTAAAAAGTACTTGGAAAAAATTTGTGTTAGTTTTGAATTTCAAACTTACATTATTCGCATAAAAATTATTGTACAATAACTCACAATCTACTCTCATATAATTGAAAACGTTTTAAATACTTTTTTCTATTCATTAAAAAATATATTTGCAAAACAAAAGGGAAAATTATTTTATTTTAACAAAAAATGCAAATCATATTTTTTTGCTGTGTATTTGGAATCCAAACATACAAAAAATACACAGCTGAATAAAACCAAATACATCTACACACACACGTGTACATCTATTTCTATGTACAGTGTTTTTGTTGCTTTTTTAACATTTTTTTGAAGAAATTTTCAGAGGTTGTCTTGGATTTTTGCTCATATCTCCGTTATTTACCGACCGATTTTACTGATTTTAAATAGCGATCTTTTCGAAAGCATGCCTAATAGAATTATTGAAGATTCGGATCTCGCCGATATCTGTCCTCTAAAACTAATTTCAACAGACATACGGACAGACAGACATGGCTTAATCGCTATCTCCGCTATCTATAAGGATAAAGAATATATATACTTTATAGGGTCGGAAAATTATATTATAGAAATTACAAACGGAATGACAAACTTATATACCCTTCTCACGTAGGTGAAGGGTATAAAAAGTACAAATATTAAAAAATAGTTTGCTCATTTATACTTTAATACATTAAACAAAGTATAATAAACCAGACAAGTTTCAGTCATTCATTATATTTTTCATATGTGCCCCAGTGGTATTTCAGGGATTTACTTTTTTTCTTCATATTGTTCATTATTATTGAAATTCTATCACCAACCAGTATGTTTTTTCTATCACAAAAACTATGAAAGTTAGCACAAAAATACACATATTTTCACAGCCCTTTAAAAAACAATTTATCACGTCTGCCTCCCATTTTAGTTAATCTTTCAAACTTTCAGGGATGATAGATAATTATCTACAATTATAATCGATAAACGAAAACAAAATTTGTTTGTGCCGAATATCACGACTAGAATTTCCCCATTTAGGAACGTTAAAGTATTTTATCGAAGGAAGACTTTTATGGGGCTAGGGGATATCGCGGACAAATAGTATCCATTTTCAAGGCCAAAGTGCATAACTAAATATATATATATATATATATATATATATATATATATATATATATATATATTATATATATATATATTATATATATATATATATATATATATATATATAATATATATATATATATATATATATATATATATATATATATATATATATATATATATATATATATATATATATATATTATATATATATATATGCAAAATTTCAGGTTATCAACAGACTGACGGACAGTCATTGGTAGATCAGCTTAGAATCTAATAAGGACACAGAATATATATAATTTTATGGCTCTTAGACGAATACATCGATATGTTACAAACGAAATGACAAAAACAATATACGACAATATTTTTTGATTGCAGGTATAAAAACTACGTATACGTAATGTCGAATTATTGTATAAATTTTTATCACTTATACGTATTGATGCATTTAAAAAATGTTTTGTGTAATTGGGCAATAACCAATTATAATAAGTTTGTCATTCCGTTTTTAATTTCCATAATACAATTTTGCAACCCTATAAAGTATATATATTATGGATCCTCGTAGATAGCGGAGTCGACTTAGCATGTCCGTCTGTCTGTCTGTCTGTCTGTCTGTCTGTCTGTTGAAATCAATTTTTAGAAAACCCCAGATATCGGCGAAATCCGAATCTTTAATAATTCTGTTAGACATGCTTTCGAGAAGAATACTATTTCAAAATCAGCAATATCGTTCATTAAATAAAGGAGGTATGAGAAAACCTCTGAAAATTTCATAAAAAATATATTCAATGTTATAAAAAATTCAAAAAGTACCATTTAAGGAACAAAAAAGTGCTAAAAATTACAATCTTATAAAATTTTATTTAATAAGGACCGTGTTTTATGTATTTCAGTTCCAAATAATAAAAAATTTAATGAGTAACCTTGAAGAAAAGAACCTTATGTCAAAATTTTTCTAGATTCAATTTTGTGTTTTGTTCTCATATCACAAAAAGGACCATTTTAAGAACTAGTAATTTTTATTTATCATATTCTATAAAAACATTGTAAAAAGTTTTTATTTTTGATCTAATATAAATGCAAAGTTATTTTTTTTGGTAAAATTTGTAGGTGTGTTTTTTGCTATTTTGCTCTACGTGTATGTATTTGCAAGGAAATATACTTGACATGGCGTAGAGAGCAAACGCCACCTTTTACCGTTAAAAAATATACCGTTGATGATGAGATCGGAGATAAAAAAATTTTCCTCAGAATCTTTATTTGCAAAAAAAATCACAAAATCCTATCGAGCAGTTTTTGAGAAAAATTATATTAAACTTTAACATCGATTTACACAAAATGCCTTTTTTGCATATAGAGCACTTAAATCTCCCGGCGACGATATGTATATAGATTGTAATTTGTAAAACATTAATTTCAATTAAATGTATTTGAAGATGGTAAATGTTCAATTGCCATTCATTAAATGTAATTGTAAATGAACATGCAATTATTAGCCACAAGCTAATAATTCCATTTTCCTTTTTTTAATTTAACCTTTAAAGTCTATATTTATCTTAAAGAGAAATATAGTTACAATTTTTTATTTGTAACTTAATCCCACATAAATATTAAAAGTAAAGTAAAAGTTTTACTGTAAAACAATAATGTAATATTTTTGTGCAAATTAATGTAAGTACATGCCCTTTTAGGTTTTTCTCATTATTAAAATTTATTTATATTTTCACCAAAAACTACAACATAAACACCCAGAAACCTCAATGCGAAGTTATTTTATAAAAATTTCACGTACTAATTCGTAATTTACACTATTGTATGCATATTATTCAGAGTGCACAAAAATAAATTGAAAATTGAGGAAAGAACAAAAATAAAAAACAACAAAAACTGCATCAAATATAAGAGTAGAAAAGAAAAAAAATACCAAAAACAACAAGTGTTTAAATATTATTATTATTTACTCCCATATAATAAAGCACAAGTTGCAGCTAAACATGTTTTGCATTTACAAAATCTTATTCACATATAATTTTCACTTGACAGAGTCCTCCGCCCTCCTACAAGTATGCTATTATTTCTGTGTTACATTAAACACGTACAGAATTTTTTTTTTATTAAAAACACAAGAAACAAAAACTAAATTGCAACATTCTTTTATAGAGAAAATAAGAGATTAAGCGAAAACAAGAGTAGGATAAACAGGCGGAGGAGTGTTCAGTAAGTGCAGGCAAGCAACGCTAAGTGTAGACATTATACAAATTTTAAAGAGACATTTTATTATTTCATATTGAACGCCGTCACCTCTTTGCCAGTCAACAGTCTCAACATACATGGTCACACATTCTAACACACATACATACACACTTTAACAAAAACATTTATAAATGCAAAATTTTTACTCAAATACTAACACATTTCAAGTTGACACTAATTTTTTATTTACATGGTGAAAACATAGAAATTTTTGTAACATAATTTTCTACACCTTCAACCAAATCCTTGTTGACTGTTCATTATACACACATTCTTATGTGTGATATTATCTATGTGTGTATAAAAATGGCTTGATTTTATTTCATCATCATAAATGTATATGTGTGAGAGTTTTGGAATATCGTATGTTGGTTTACTGTGTTAGTTAGGATTGTATGTTAAAATTTAAGTGGAAAAAATATCATTTTTGGTTGACTAAATTTTTGGTTAAATTATTTTATACATGATTTTTTATAAATATTTTGCTGCAAAATTTTCTGCGCACTTTATATGTGTGTAGTCTTCATATATATGCTATTTAGTTATACTCTTTAGCATGCTAAATAAATGTTTAAGCTTTTTTATCAGTATGTACTTTTTTTTAATTCATAGGATGTACTTTGTACTGAAGGACAATTTCCAGGGATAACCTAAAAAAATAACAATAGCAGGAACTTTTTAGATTTTTTTCCTATTACGGTCACATTCGCTGCCAAGCTGATAAAAGGCCTACATGTTAGTTAGTTAGTTAGTTAGTTAGTTAGTTAGTTAGTTAGTTAGTTAGTTAGTTAGTTAATTAGTTAGTTAGTTAGTTAGTTAGTTAGTTAGTTAGTTAGTTAGTTAGTTAGTTAGTTAGTAAGTTAGTTAGTTAGTTAGTTAGTTAGTTAGTTAGTTAGTTAATTAGTTAGTTAGTTAGTTAGTTAGTTAGTCAGTTAGTTAGTTAGTTAGTTAGTTAGTTAGTTAGTTAGTTATTTAGTTAGTTAGTTAGTTAGTTAGTTAGTTAGTTAGTTAGTTAGTTAGTTAGTTAGTTAGTTAGTTAGTTAGTTAGTTAGTTAGTTAGTTACTTAGTTACTTAGTTACTTAGTTACTTAGTAACTTAGTTACTTAGTTACTTAGTTACTTAGTTACTTAGTTACTTAGTTACTTAGTTACTTAGTCACTTAGTTACTTAGTTACTTAGTTACTTAGTTACTTAGTTACTTAGTTAGTTAGTTAGTTAGTTAGTTAGTTAGTTAGTTAGTTAGTTAGTTAGTTAGTTAGTTAGTTAGTTAGTTAGTTAGTTAGTTAGTTACTTAGTTAGTTAGTTAGTTAGTTAGTCAGTTAGTTGGTTTGTTAGTTGGTTAGCAAGTTAGAAAGTTATCCTTATAACTGTCTTAAGAAGTTTAATACCAAAGTGTTTAATACCAAATAATATTCATTTAAGACCCATCAAAGTATATATGTTCTGGGTACTTGTGAAATTCTGAGTCAATTTAGCTATGTCCGGCTGTTTGTCTGATTGTCTGTCCATCTGTATTAAGCTATTTTAATTTAATTCGACACACAACCGTTTTGTCTACATATGATTCATCCTACAAAATTTATTCCTGATAGGGCAATAGTTGGCCTGAGATCCCATATAAGGTCCACTTCCGAAATTTCCTTAAAAGTATATATTCCATTGGATTATTATTTTATCGAGATAAACATCAACACAAATATGTTTTGTGTATATGTTAACCATTCTACCAATCGGTCCATTACTGGTTATAGTTCCCGTATAAGTCATTAGACATTATTAATTTTAACAAGTAGGAAAGTATAGTCGGGCATGGCCGACCATATAATACCCTACACCATGAGCATATTTTTACAATTTTTACTTTTATACAATTTTTATTTTTTGTAAAGAAACTTTTATGTTGAATATTACCATAATTCCAAAATATTTAAGCCATTTATTGATAAAAAACTAAAATTTCTAAATGAGGCTTTATATAGGTCAAATATGGGCCGATCCTCGGTAAATTTGGAAAAAGGATATATTTCTAAATAACAGTTAGTTTTGTTGAGTTTCATTGCGATACAAATGGTTACAAGTCAATTTTAGACGTTTAAGACATTTTTTGAAGGGGGGTTTGTATGGGGGCTACAAACCCCCCATATTTATTGAAATAACACAATATTTGTAGTTGTTTTTTTTTTCATCAGTTTATCAGGTTTTAGTCAACAACAACAAGATACATTTAATTGCAACTCAGGCAAGTATTGAATCTGACATAATTTAAATTTGTCTATAAATATTGAAATAGAAAGATATATTTTTAAAAAATCAATAGGTAATGTTTGCTTATTAAGGTAAAATAGTTTTGATAAGAATATCGTTAATATTAATTTATTTCTCAAAATACGTTTGAAACACATTGAAGCTTTCCCATAACCTTAGTTTTAATACCGCTTAGTAGGTATGTCTATAAATTGTTCACTAAATAAAATACACGAGCAGGGGTGTAATTGTTTAAAAATAGATTTTTCATAAAAATTTTATATGAAATCAATTGGAAGAAATCATATGTTACTAATACAAACGAACAAATGGCCAACACCCCCTTGTTTATTTTTAACACATCTAACCGGTACGTTAACCATATTTATTATCTGTTTTTTTTTCTAAATATTAAAAATTCTAACATAATATTTTACACCTGCTTTTTGCTCTGATTGACCAACAACATGCAATCATCTGTAAAATAAGTGGTTACAGAGAAAATGAAAAAAAAAACGCAAACCCAAAGTCGGTTAGAAAAAGCAAGAGCACAACAAAAGCAAATTACAAGGCCATGTCGACCACAAAGACTACCTTATTAAGAACGAAAAAAAAGTGCAACAGCAAAAATCATGTTGCCAACACACTTATGACATACATACATATATGCCGACACTTGCAATTTCCGGTTTCATTTAGCCATAAAAGCAATTGTGTGTATTGATGGTAAACCCAAATAGCACTTACCTTAGCCGCCACATATGTACATACTTACACACAGAAACGTTCACTGACACTTGCATCCTCGCATACTAGTATATGTAAAAGGGGAAACATAGAGTGCGAAAATGAAATGAAACGAAACCATATAAAAGAGTGTGGTTAACGGATGAAATGTTCTAATACATTTGCATCATTTCTATGCATGTATGCATAAATATGAAAAAGGGAATATTGTAAACAGGGATGGAAATTTAGTAATATTGTAGGACTAAGCATTGACTATTATATTGTATAATCTATTACCTAGGCTATTAATTAATTCGCTTGTTTATTAACAAATCAATTGACTAATCTATCGATTAGTCTATTAACTAGTTCATGGACAAGATTATTACATATTCTATGGACTAGTGTATAGTCTATTGGCTAGTTTATAGTCTATTGTCTAATCTTTTAACTAGTACATTGTCAAGCCAAAAACAAGTATGAATAGTCGGGCGTAGCCGACCATATGATACCCTACACCAGCCAGTATGTATGTTAAAAATGGGGATTATTTAAAAAATAAGCATTTAGTTTGTTTGTTTTTAACTTTATTTCGAAATATTTTTACTTTTTTTAGCAAAAAAAGAGATTTTTTAAGAGGGCTCAAAGGGGAGTAGAGTAAAATATGGCCCTATCCTTAAAAATGCTTGTAGAGTCTTCTTCAATATTATTTATGTAGAATTTAAAAGTGTTATTAGTTTTTGTAAGTGAATTTTGACATTTAAGTCATTTTCTGAAGGGGAGTTTGTATGGGGGATAGGGTCAAATGAAGCCCGATCATTACAATAATCGATGCTGTCATTTAAAGTTCTATAAAACTAAGTTTTTTCGACTTTTCTTAACATAATAGATCATTTAAATTAATTAATTGGGGGTACGGTTGTATGGGGGCTAATCGAAATAATGGACCGATTTTAACCATTTTCAATAGGCTTCGTCCTTGGGCCAAAAGAAGTGAGTGTGTCAAATTTGATCCAATTATCTTGAAAATTGCGGCCTGTACCTTGCGCACAAGGTTTACATGGACAGCCAGCCAGACGGAGGGACATAGCTTAATCGACTCAGAAAATGATTCTAAGCCGATTGGTATACTTTAAGGTGGGTATAGGACAAATATTTTGTATGTTACAAACATCAGCACAAACCCAATATACCCTCCCCACTAAAGTGGTGTAGGGTATAATAAGGCCATTGACATGTATATTAACTAGTCTACAAACTAGTCCATTAACTACTCTACAGACTGAAGTATTAACTAATCTATTAACAACTATATTGACTATTGACACAGTCTAGACAGATCTTTGACTAGACTGTGATCTAAACGAAGGATTATTTTATTAATTGGTCTGAAAACTACTTTATTATCTAGATTATACACCTGTCTATACACCCAGTCTATACAGCTGTATTTAGATTCTATAGACCATAGACTAAACTATTATCTATTTTGTTAAATAAGCTGTGGACTTGTTTATGGATTAGACTATGGACTTGTCCATGAACTATATTATTGAATAATCTATGGAATATTCCCTTGATAGCTTATTCTCTTGGCTAGATAAAAGACTAGTCTATTGAGAAGACTTTAAAATGGTCTATTAATTAGACTATCTACCATCGTCTAGTCTATAGAGTAGTATACTGTACTAGTACATTTACCATTTTATGTATTTGTCTATATACTAGATTATTCACTACATTTTAAACACTATAAAAAGTTAACCAAATATCCATACATGAACGTATGTATATAAATAACTTTCTGCGTATGAATGTGAAGTATTACAATGTGGTTAGTATCTGGGTCCCAGAATACTTCTTTGTTTAATATTTTGCATACAAACTATAGTTATGTACTAACACATACAAATTCCAAGTGTTTTTCTATATGTACTCTCGGATATTAAAGAACAAAGAAAGAAAATAAAGGAAAACCGGTACTAAATAGAAGTACGACAATTCAACAATAAACAATAACAATAACAACAACAAAAAAAATAACGTAACGTGTTCAAGCAAACACAAAACACCTTCATAGAAACAACAGAACATTCTAAAGTAGCAGAACATGTTGTTGCATGTGTAACGGTTGTCAGTATGGGTGTTGGTAGATGATTTATATACATACACATATACATTAATCCTCGTTTACATTTAAACATGAAAGGATATAGTTGGTATTGTGCTTTTTGTTTGTATTTAATAGAATTTTATATAAAGATATTTTCCATTGGTATTGTTAATGTTAGTGGTCACATACACTCATAGTTTCAGACTTACCTACAATTGTATATTGAAGTATGAAGTATTTTGTACACTGTAAACAAGTTAATCGAAGATTAATAGGAAATGTTTTGTTATTCAAAGGATATACATATATCTAAAACTGAAATTTAACTTACCTTCTGTAAGGCCAATTAGCACCATAAAATGGAAATATATCTCAGTTTTCGACACTTAAAATCTGGTAAACTCACTGTTAAAGTCTGAAATTCGCTTTAATTAGTATCTACTAGTTTACAAGATACCGAAAACACACAAAATGTATACAAGAAATACGTATGAGTTATATTTAATTCTATGATCCCATCTGTTTCGATTTGAATTTCGTTTTAATATATCTAAATTATTATTTCCCTGATAAAATGTATCTAATTTTGAACAAAAAAAAATTGTTCAAAAAATGACGTATGAGTAATATTTAATTCATTGCATGTTCTTTAACAGTCATACGACCATGTACTCACAAGTTTATGATAAGTTTTGCCACATAAATATAATAATATTCTGTTGAAACAATTAAACAATACTAATTAAAAATTGGTTAATGTCAAAAAAAAAAAAAAAACAATTATAATAACCATTATTTTGCAAAGTGCACTTAACATTCAATGCCAACAAGTGTGTATGTGCTAATACATGTGAATGTTGTGGATGGAAAACAAACAAAAAACATGTTCAATTACTACAATAACAAAACCAAACAAAAACATTCGTGTTTCCAAACACTCTTCTTTCTAATATAATTCTCTGAATGCATGTACTCACACAAATAAACACTTTCATATGTTTATATATAAAACACATATACATCAAAGATTAACACATTCAATAGGAATGTTAAACACAAACATGCATTGTAAGTATAAACAAAATACATTAAGTGTTAGAGAACAACAATTGTGAAGGAGAATAAGAGAAAATGCAAAGTACTAAATAAAGATATGTGTTTATATACATATGTATGTATGTAGGTATGTGTTTAGTTTGTTTAATTGTTATTTATAATTACAATTTACAAGTACGGACAGGAATTTTAAATAAATTTGGTTTAAAATACACAACAGGGATTCCATTTATACATTTGTTTACCCTCAAATGAAATGTTTATTTTAAAGGCAAGTTTGGGTATTTATGTAAAAGTGTGTGTGTAAGAGAAAGTTTTTTTTAGTTTTCATATAAATGTTAAGTTTTAGATTATTTCATTAGAAAATGATAAATAGAAATTTTAAATATTATACAAAAGAGAAAATTTGTTATAGATTGTAAGGAATTCTGTTGTTTGTACATATTCGTTTGTTTTAAATTTGTTAATAATGATCTTAATTATTATTTATGTGGGTTGTATGATACCCTACAGTATGTTAAAGTGTGGATTATTGTTTAAAAAGTAAAGCATTTAATTTTCTTTTTAAAACTTTCTTTTAATTGGTTTTGTGCTGATGTTTGTAACGCACAATAATATTGGTCCTATACCCACCTTAAAGTATGCCAATCGGCTCAGAATCATTTTCAAACTACAGGCCGCAATTTTGAAGATAATTGCATGAAATTTGATATATGATCTTATATTATGCCGTAGACGAAGTCTATTGAAAATGATTAACATCGGTCCATTATTTTAATCAAACTACCGGTCGCAATTTTGGAGGTAATTCAATGAAATTTGGCACATGATCTTTTATAGTACTGTAGATGAAGCCATTTGAAAATATTGTTAACAAAAAACAAGTTAGAGTGCTATATTGGGCTGAGCCGAATCTTAAATACTTTTCTATATTTAGTAATTTGCATGTAAATGCATACATGTGAAAGAATTTTCAAAATACATATACATTATAATTTTGTTCTACCAAATTGATAATGCAACTAGTTACATACGGTTAAAGCGTTTTTAGGGACTGGATCCAGTATGGGAGATGTAATCAATTATAGACCGATCGTTAAAATTTCAGTCAAATTTTGTATTCATACCGTAATTTAGTAACAAGTTATGTGCGTTTAAGTGATTTTCTAAAGTGAAACTTGTATGGACCGACCGCACCCATGTTATGAAACGATCGTGAAAAAATCTTGAAATAAAATATTTGTATACTAAACTAATATTTGTACCAAATTTTATATTAATTGCTTTATTTGGTAATAATTAATGTGAGTTTAAGAAAATTTAATAATTTAAAAAAATTTAATAATTTTACATTGTAATTTATGTATATAAGAGCAATATTTTAGCTAAATGTATGGATATCAATATATGGTAATGAGTTATGTGTTTTTTTGAAAGTGACCTTTTATGTGAGCTATGATCAATTATGGACCGATAGGAAAAAAAATTCACAGGATTATTTCTCTGTATAACAGTAATACTTGTAACAAACTTTATATGAATATCTTTATTCAGTAATGAATTACACGCGTTTAAGTGATTTTCGGGAGGGGACCTTGTATGGAAGCTATGCCCAGAGATGGACCAATAAGAGAAACATTTTTCAGTAATATTTCTGTATTCTTGTATCAAATCCGAAAAAAATTCATAGTAATATTTCTGTATATAAGAGTAATATTTATACCAAATTTTATATGGATATCTTAATTTAGTTTAAGTGATTTTCGGACCTAATCAGAAAAGTTTATCTCTGAATGAATTCTATTGACATAGGAGTTTCATTTGTAAAATTTTGTGAAAATATCAACAATGTGGACCGATTCGAAAATTACATCAGAATGTGTAAAAAATTATTATTTTTTTAGCTAAATCGTCTCAGAATTTGATAAGGACCCAAAATATATATACTTTCTTGGGTCTCAGATGAATATTTCTTGGTGATACACACGGAATGACAAACTCCTGAAGGGTATAAAAAGAGAGAAATTATGACAAATTATGATTGTATAGGGGCTAGGCGAAATAATGGAGCGATTTTTCTGCTGTATCTCCCTTTTCATCTTTTCGATAAAAGCGGACCTTAATGCTTTTAGTCAAAAAACATGATATTGGTAGGAAAGAAAAGTGATCACAAATTTCGCTTGTTTTTTGCTGTATCTCTTAAAATTTGGTGAAATATTTGTGAAGATAAGTTTTCTCATGTTTTTTAATAGAAAGAACATTACAAACACCCTAAAATATGCTGTAGCGATATTTAGTAATTTGCATGCGAGTGAAATGTTTAATAATGTTATTGATGGTTTATTGTAGAAATGAGTTGTATAAATGTTAGTGTTTTTTTAAAGAAAACTTTGTTCGGGATCTATGACCAATTGAGGAATGAACGAAATTTTACAATGACTTTTCTATGTATAAAAGTAATCTTTTTATCTTAATTAGATAATGAGTTAGGTGCGTTTAAGTGACCTTATTTAGGAGATATGACAAATTATGGTCCAAACGGAAAAAAATCTTACAACATTAATTGTGCTAAATTGTGTATAAATATCTTAATTAGGTAATGAATTTTTAGCGTTTAAGTGATTTTCGCTCCTTGTATAGGAGCTATGACCAATTGTGAACCGATGGAAAAATTTTTTCCTTGGTATGAATTCTATTAACATGGAACTTTAATTTGTAAAATTTTGTAAAGATATCGATATTGTAACGGAAGTTATTAACAATAAACACATTTTCCGGGAATATGTACATTTGTATGGGAGGTATATGAAATTTTGAACCGATTTTTCCGATTTTTAATAATGTTAATTCTGGCACCAATAGATGTATCTCTGATAAAATCATCAATTTATCTGCAGTAGTTTTTGTAAAAAGTACAAATAAATATGTGAAAAATCGCAAATTTTTTCGAGGTTGTCTTAAATTTTTACTCATAACTCTGTAACCATTTCAGTGATCTTGCTGATTTTCAATACCAAACTGCTTAGGATAACAATGAATATTTGGAGTGAATTTGTGGAGTTCCATTGCTTCGTTTTAACGTGAGAGTGTTTTATACAGACAGACAGACAGACAGACAGACAGACAGACAGACGGACAGACGGACATATCTAGATCGACTGAGAATTTCATAAGGATCAAAAATATATATATACTTTGTTGAGCCTTAGATGAATATTTCTTAGTGTTACAAACGGAATGACAAACTGATATATACCCTCTATCACCACTGATGGTGGTGGAGGGTATAAAAAGGTAAAAAAGTGGAATAAATTCGTTGTGTAAAAGTGCTAATAAAAATGTTAATTTCATCTCTTCTATACTTTTTCGATAATTAAGTTTGCTAAAGGCTACGCCTTTTAATCATTATATCACAAATCTGAATTCATTTACTTTTGCCACTATAGTTCAGTAGAGTATAAGAACTTTTATTAAACAAATTCATAAGAAGTAATTGTCGTGATTGGCCAACCATACTATATACATATTATGAAAAAATTTTTTATAAAAATACACAACTTGCATGCATGCGTGACACTTTACAATACAATTAAATTTTTGTTAGTCTCATATCATGCTTTTTGTTGATTTAAATCATCACTTCTTTGTTCAGTAAATACATCTTTTGTTATATTATTTGAAATTTGTTTAAACAAGAAATAAAAAGCAAAAAAAAATGAAAAGCTTAACAAAAATTTACATTTTAATTAAAAAAACAAAAGAACAATACAAAATATACCTTTGTTTTAATCTCCCTTTTATTTCTAAGGCATCATCACATCACATCATGTGTCATTTTAAAACCATTCATAGTGTTTTAATTCGCTTAACGTATTTTTTGTTCTTGTTGCTGATCGCTCACACTCTACGATCTCCTCCATCTATGTATATATTTTCGCCTAAAAACTCTTTGTGTTGGCAAGTTAGCAGCAAATGTTAACATGTTATTGTCATTATAGAACAAACATACTTATATTTACATTCATTAATACACATACTAATATATACAAAATTTGGACACAAGTACATGCATACAAAGAGGTATAGACTTATGTAGCGAATGCGAAATATCCCGCATTGTCACTCATTTTAACGGAAATACGCATTTACACTTTTGTTGAATACAATTTTTAAATGTATGTAGTTGATATACATACACCTACATACATTTCATACTTACGTATATAGTAGATATGTTTGTTATTGAAGTCGTATGTGGTATTTTTTATTTGTTCAAAAATGGTGTTAAACGTGGACAGTTGTGTAAAGATGATTTTACTACTTATCTATAGATAAAATTGTAAATGTGTTTGTTACAAACTGAAACATATATCACAAGTGAGAGTGTCATATTCGGCTATATGGAATCTCATGTATCCACCGTAATTATAGTGATTTTCCGAAGGGGACCTTATATGGGGGTAGTGTCAATAATGGACCGATCCTAACAAAAACTTACTTGTACCGAATTTCTCCTGCTATACTCCTATACTCCTGCTTTTAAAGCAGTTATGCTTGTTAAAACTGTTTTTTGGAGGTCTACTTGTATGGGTCCACCCGATATTGTCCAACCAAACAAACCATAACATTAAAGAATATTTATACGAAATTTCAACTGTCTAGCTTCTCCCATGTGGTCTCTATAGTGGTTTCAACATATTCGATGTGGTACAAACGGAATGACAAAATCAATATACCTCCCTTCTTTTTTGATAGTGGGTATAAAAATATAGTTAAACAAGTCGGAATTTGTATGGGGCTATGTGAATTCGTTGACCAATTTTGCTTATATTCAATATAAAACATTTCTGATTATCGGATAATATTTTGGGAAAATTTCATCCTCCTATCTATTTTTATACCCACCATCAAAAAAGATGGGGGGTATATTGATTTTGTCATTCCGTTTGTAACACATTGAAATATTTGTCACAGACCCATAAAAGTATATATATTTCGGTACTTTATTAAATTCTAAGACGATCTAGCCATATCCTCTTACTAAGGTTTGTTTTTTATTGAAAATGGGCTATATCGGTCCACATTTTCGGATAGCACCCATACAAGTGGATCTCCTGAAAACAGCTTTAAAGGGCATAACTGCTTTAGCGATGAAATTCGACATAAATAAGTTTCATATTAGCCAAAATCTTTCTACCAAATTTTTTGAGAATCAGTCCTTAACTGACCCTACCCCCCATATAACGCCCCCTTCAAAAAATGACTTTAACCCTCATTACTGGCCCAAAAATGCGAGTATAGCAATGGTATAAGTAAGTTTCTTATGAACCAAATTCTTCTAAACAGTTTTTTTAAGGATCGGCCAATAAATGACCCTACCCCCAATATAAGGTCACTTCAACGCTCACTACTGGCTTAAAAATTCGAGTGTAGCAATGAAGTTCGGTATACGTAAGTTTCTTACGAACTAAAACCTCTGTACCAATTTTTCATAGGATCGGCCCATAAATGACCCTACCCCCCATATATGGTCCCCTTCAGAAAATTACTTTTACAGTCAGTACTGGCCTAAAAATCGAGTATAGCGACGAAATTCGGTATAATTAAGTTTCTTACGAACCAAAACTTCTCTACCAATTTTTTTTAGGATCGGCCCATGAATGACCCTGAATGTATTAATGTACCGACGAAATTTGACACATATTAGTTTAATGTCAGCCAAAATCTCTCCAACATATTGTGATACAAGTAAGAAAGTTTCTCGCGAGGCAAAATCTCTCTACCAAATTGTATGTGGATCGGTTCATAATATCCCTACCCCCCATATAAGGTCACCTTCAGAAAATTACTTAAATATATGATTTATGAAATACGGTTATGAAATTCGATCCGAATTTCATGCGAAATGTGTCGGTAATTCACAATACCAAACTGCGAAAATGGCTAGTACAGCGCAAAAATCGATATAAAAACATGCATACTTAGTAACATAGTTCTTCATTCCGAATTTAATGAGGACTGATCTATAAATGGCCCTAGCCCCTATAAAAGGTTCCCTTCAGGAAAGAGTTTTTTTAATGTTGCATAAACAGGTTCTATACAAACGAAATCTAGGTACAAATTTTTTTGAGTTCATACTTGGCGCATTTTGTTAGTTTAAAAGAGCTCGGTCCATAATTGACTTAATCTATAATACAAATATCACCCTGATGTTTATAGGGGAGCTTTCCTTTTACTTTATACGGTTTGATGGTGGGTATGTGAGATTCGGCACAACCGAATATAACATTCTTACTTGTTTTTTCTTAGAATCTTAAGAGGTTCAAGAATATATATTTTACGGGGTTTATAAACAATATTTTGATGTGTTACACACAGAATGGCAAAATCAAAATACCCCCATCTTTTTTAATGGTGGGTATAAAAGTTCCCAATATTACATAGCTTTTGTTTGACCTTCACAGTTTATGGACAACATTTCTATTTTACAAAAACTTCAAAATTTTACTTCCTATTATCATGAATTATATATTCTAAAAAATTTATACCCGTCTTATGTATGGTTTCTTAAGAATGAAAACTAATTTTTCATTCTTAAGGAACCGTACGTAAGACGGGTATACATATTTCTTTAAAATACAAACACACACTCATATGCAAATGTACGTACGTATGTTTGTATATGTAGACATTCAAATAAATTAAACAATCATGATGAATGTATAAAATAATATTTTATGAGTAAAATTTTTGTACTTGTAACAGATGTCAACAGCACAAAAACTTTAAACATACGTACGTCTATTAGGGTTATAACCAAAATTATGGCCTACCACTAGGCGGTAGCCAATAGTGTTCTAGTAACGAATATTCTTTTCTCGGGTCATTTTTTTGCAAAGACCTTTCGCGGTAAATTCCCCTTCGGAAAATCACTATGAAGCTCATTACTGGCTTCAAAATAAGAATATAGCAAAAAAATCGATACATAAGTTTTTTATGTGGATCGGTAAACAATTGACTATACACCCCATGTATGGTCCCCTTCAGAAAATTACTTTAACACTTATTACTGGCCTTAAAATACGAGTAAAGCGTTGGCGACACACGAAAGTTTCATATGAGCCAAACGCTAATTACTGGTTAAAAAATGTGATAAAAGTATGCGAGCCAAAATCTCTACCAAATTGTACACGCTGAGAAAAAACATAATTCAACATGGCTACTATAACTAAACTATGTTCACTGTAACAATATATTGTTATCAAAAACATATAATTGTTATTTTAATCATTTTCATGTTTATGACAATTATAAATTTGAGTATGATTCACTGAAAAATAGTAATAACATATTATGTTACTAACAAATATTGAAACTTGCAAATAACCATTATATGTTATGTTGCTATCTGTTATATAACCATTGTATGTTATGTTGTTATAAATAACCATTACTTGTTTCGTGGTTCTTTGTCTTTTGCTACAACAACAAAACAACTGTAGTCAGACACCTCACACATATTATTTTGTGTGTGTTGTTTTAAGAGACAATAAAATGAGTTGAAATAATTCTCATTTGGTTTGTAACATTAGATGTATAAGTATTTCACTTTGAATAGAATAAATAATTGTTAATCATTTCGTGTATTATAGATTTTTATTTTTTTAGGAGCTGTAATTATACTGATTCAGTAAACAAAATAAATTTGATTTAGATATATGTATATTTTTAACGAGCAGTACTGCCTTAAAAACATGTGTTATGAAATACGGTTAAGAAATTCGCAACCGAATTTCATGCAAAATGTGTTAGTAATTCACCTTGTACACAATTTCAAGAGTATCGGTTCATAATTGACGCACATAAAGGTCCTCTTCAAAAAATTACTCATACGCTCACGGTTTAAAATTTTACCAAAAATATTTTGTTTTAAAAAATTAATATTTTGTTATTTCAAAAGATCTTAATCCATAATTCTTTTAATCCATATTCCAAACATAACCTTGGGAGCATTCCTTTTACGGTATATGATAGAGATTTGGCACAGCCGAATATAACACTCTCACTTGTTCTCCTTGTAAATGTTAAATAATGAGACTTGTTTATATAGAAAATTTTCGATTTTGTTAAAAAACCTTAAATTTAGTTTGGAGTAAATATCAAAAATGTCAAAGCATTTGCCGCGGCAACTTTTTAAACACTAGGAAAAAAGTGATATATTTTTTTGACTTATTTTTTTTTTATACTATATGTGTAATGTATAGGAGCCCATTTTAAAAATTCTATAAAAGTTATGACATTAATATATATGTATTTACCTACATAGTATTTAAACATATTAAAAGTCATACATATATATTTATATATGTATACATATATCAAAACATTTCTTTATTAATACAAAATTTTACAAGCCTTCTCGTACCAAAAAAATGAAGACAGCTAAAAAAAAGTAATAATTCACATTTATAAATCTTGTTGATTTTGTAATTCTACAATACGAATGCAAAATACAAACATGTAATTTTTTTGTTGTTGATTTTCATAAAAAAATCCATATGCACAAATAACTATTTAATGCATATATTCAAAATTAAGTAAGAAAGTATGGTCGGTCATGTGCTCCTTTTGATATAATGCAACTTTAGGACATATAAGTTTGGACTAGTTAGTTATTTAGTTTGAAAAGGGGATGTACATATATACATAAAAATCCGAGGAAATACACCTAGGCCTCTATCGGACCTGTTGTGCGCTTCTTAATCAGTGCCAAAGGTGGGAATCGAACCCACCACCTCCGGTCTACCTGACACTAACCACTAAACTACCGGAGTCTGGTCTATAGAATATACTGTAGTGTATATAACAGACTATATCCTGGACTAAAGAACAAACCATAGCCTGGACTTTAGAATATACTAACAATCAGAACTATAGAATAGACCATAGGTTATACTATAGTCTGAACTGTAAAAAAAAGACTATAGTCTGGACTATAGAATAGACAATAGTCTGGACTACAGAAGACTATAGTCAGGACTATAGAATATACTATAGTTTGGATTATAGAATAGGCTATAGTCTGGATAATAGAATATACTATAGACAGGACTATAGAATTTATAATTCGGACTGTATAATAGATTATAATCTTGACTATTTAATAAGCTATAGTCTGGACTTCAGAACTAAATGCAGGCTTTAGCCTGGACTGTAGAATATAATTCATAATAGACTTTAGTCTGAACTATAGAAGAGACAATAGTCTGTACCATAGAATGGACTATAGAATAGATTGACTATATAATAGGATATAGTCTGGACTACAGAATAGACTATAGTCTGCACTACAGAATAAACTATTGTATGCACTATTGTCTGCAATACAGAGCGGACTATAGAATAGACTATAGTCTGAACTATTTAATAGGCTATAGTCTAGACAACAATAGTTTGAATTATAGATAAAAGTACAGACTTTAGCTTGGACTGCAGAATATAATTTATAATTGAATATAGTCTGAATTCTTCTATAGTCTGTACTATACAATATAGTGCATTTTGGACTATGTGTTTTGGATACTACATTAGACTAAAGTCTGGACTATATAATACACTACAGTCGGGACTACTATGTGGACTATTGTCTGGACTATAAAATAGACTATCGTATAGAATATAGGAGGGACTATAGCTATAGCTATATATATACTAGTATAGACTACAGTCTGAACTGTAGAACATAGTAGGCACAGGGTGAAACAAAGAAGTAAAATCAATTCTTTTAAAAACGATTACTACTTACTTAGAAGTTACACATCTATATACTATCTCATTTATCATGGTGTAGGGTAATAAAAGTAATACATTATGTATGTACATATATACATACAAACCTATGTTCAATTGTACATGTACAAATATATAGGTATGTGTTTGGTTATAATAATATAACATATGTATTTGTGACAAGGCAGTTAAACAAAAATTCATAAATCCAAACATACACACACAAAAACATACTTTTTTTACACATTTGTGTTTTACATATTTTTATGTATATCTATGTAAGTTTTTTATCCACATCCTTTTTAAATTTTAATAAATCCATATACATACATATGTATGTTGTGAGTGTGTGTACATAAGCTTATGTACGTGTTTTATATGTATGTCGGAAATGAAATGTACTCAATCCTTTTGTGTAAAATATGTAGAAAATTATTAAAAAAAAGTACAAATATTACACACTCCACTTATGTTTTTTGTATATTTAAATATTTTTCCTTATTTCATCTGTTTTTTTTAAGGAAGTCGAGAACATGTGCTAAAAGGCAAAAGTTATTTTCATGTGCAATTTTTTAAACACTATTTTGTTTTATTTATTTGTTGTATTCTTTAATATAAATATTATATTTTTTTTGTCGAATAAATAAATGACTGATTGTTGCAAAATGTAAGAATATATATAATATTTGATTATTTATATAATAAACAAGAAAAAATATAATCAAAAAGAAGCAAGCTAGTAAAATACCATGTGGAAAAGATTAAAGTGATTAACCCATGAAGAACTTGTTTGTAGAAACAATCATAAATTTCCAGGAGCAATCATTATAACAATATATGAAAGGCTATAAAAATGCTAAAAATGTTAATCTTTAAACTAGCTTCCCATATAGTGTTAAAAGTAAGACCCGCTTCAACAGAACTATTCACTCATTCATGTTTGTTTATTTAAATTTAACAAATGGCAGTGAAATATACTGTCACGTACTTATGCAAATTTAAAATGTTTTTTGTTGAAAACTAAAAACAAAAAAAGAAGAAAGAATATTACAAAAGTTTTATAATATTTTGTTTTTAATTAATTTCTACACAGCTGATGTGGCACTGATGTATGTATGATTTTCTTAAAATTGTTTAAATGAATAAAAAATATTTTACTTTTCAAATTGTATTATTAAAATTAAGAGCAATTTAAAACAAGTTAGAGTGCTATATTCGGCTGTGCCGAATCTTAAATACCCTCCACCAGCTACTTCTATGTTATTACTTTTCTAATTGATCAAATATTTGTAGAAATAAGTTTTCTCATGTCTTTAATAGAAAAAATCCCAAAAGTTAAATCTATTACAATTCCAAGATTTATTGAACATTATACATTTAGTAATTTTCATGTATGTATGTGTGTGAAAGATTTATAGATTTTCAAAATACAAATACATATATAATTTTGTTCTACACAAAATTTTGTTCAACACAAATTGATAATGCTCTTTAAATACGGTTAAAGCGCTTTTAGGGGCTGGACCTAGTAAAGGAGAAATAGAAGTATACAAAACTATTATTTTTCCCAAATTATGTATCAATAGCTTAATTTGGTAATAAGTAATGTGCGTTTAAGAGATTTTCGTAAAAGGACTTTGTATGGGAGCTATGACCAATTATGTACATAAAGACAATATTTCAGAATTCTACTTGGTAATAAATATTGTGAATCTAAGTGATTGTATGGACCTAGTATGACAGCTATGACCTAATATGGACCGGTCATAAAACAATTTTATAGTGAATTTATGTATATAAGAGCAATATTTTTGATAAATGGTTATGAGTTATGTGCGTTTTTTCTGATTTTCGGAAGGGAACCTTGTATGTGTGTTTTTCTAAAGGGACCTTATATAGGAGCTATGACCAATTGTTGACCGTCCGAAAAAACATTTCACAATGTTATTTCTCTGTATATAAGAATACTTGTACCAAATTTTATATCAATAACTTAACTTAGTAATGAGTTATGCGCGTTTAAAAGATTTTCGGTAGGGGACCTTGTATGGGAGCTATGACCAAATATGATTTTCGGGAGGGGACCTGATTTTCGGAATGGACCTTGTATGTGAGCTATCACCAATTATAAACCGATCCAAAAAAGCTTTCATTGTAATATTTCTATATATAAGAGCAATACCTGTACCAAATTTTACATCGATATCTTAATTTAGTAACGAGTTATGTGCGTTTAAGTGATTTTCGGGAGGGGACCTTGTATGGGAGCTATGACCAAATATGGACCGATCCAAAGAAACTTCCACGGTTATACTTCAATATATAAGAGCAATACTTGTACCAAATTTAATATCGATGTCTTAATTTACTAATGAGTTATGCGCGTTTGAGTGTTTTTCGGGAGGGGACCTTGTATGGGAGCTATGACCAATTTTGAACCGATCCAAAAAAGCTTTCATTGTAATATTTCTATATATAAGAGCAATACATGTACCAAATTCTATATCGATATCTAAATTTAGTAATGAGTTATGTGCGTTTAAGTGATTTTCGGGAGGGAACCTTGTATGGGAGCTATGACCAAATATGGACCGATCCAAAGAAACTTCCATGGTTATATTTCAGCATATAAAAGCAATAATTGTACCAAATTTTATATCAATATCTTGATTTAGTAATGAGTTATGCGAGTTTAAATGATTTTCGGGAGGGGACCTTGTATGGGAGCTATGACCAATTATGGACCGATCCAAAAAATCTTCCATAGTAATATTTCCGTATATAAGAGCAATACTTGTACCAAATTTTATATCGATATCTTAATTTACTAATGAGTTATGCGAGTTTACGTGATTTTCGGGAAGGGACCTTGTATGGGAGCTATGACCAATTATGGACCGATCCAAAAGAGCTTTCACTGTACTATTTCTGTATATAAGAGCAATACATGTACCAAATTTTATATCAATATCTTGATTTAGTAATGAATTATGCGAGTTTAAGTGATTTTCGAGAGGGGACCTTGTATGGGAGCTATGACCAAATATGGAGCGATCCAAAAAAGCTTTCATAGTAATATTTCTGTATATAAAGCAATACTTGTACCAAATTTTATATCGATATCTTAATTTAGTAATGAGTTATGTGCATTTAAGTGATTTTCGTGAGGGGACCTTGTATGGGAGCTATGACCAAATATGGACCGATCCAAAGAAACTTCCATTGTTATATTTTAGTATATAAAAGTAATACTTGTACCAAATTTTATATCGATATCTTAATTTACTAATGAGTTATGCGATTTTACGTGATTTTCGGGAAGGGACCTTGTATGGGAGCTATGACCAATTATGAACCGATCCAAAAGAGCTTTCACTGTACTATTTCTGTATATAAGAGCAACCCATGTACCAAATTTTATATCAATATCTTGATTTAGTAATGAGTTATTCGAGTTTAAGTGATTTTCGGGAGGGGACCTTGTATGGGAGCTATGACCAATTATGGACCGATCCAAAAAAGCTTTCATTGTAATATTTCTGTATATAAGAGCAATATATGTACCAAATTGTTTATCGATATCTTAATTTAGTAATGAGTTATGCGCGTTTAAGTGATTTTCGGGAGGGGACCTTGTATGGGAGCTATGACCAATTATTGACCCATCCAAAAAATTTTTCCTCTGAATAAACTCTATTATCATAGAACTTTAATTTCTAAAGTTTTGTGAAGATATCGACATAACGACGGAAGTTATTAACAAAAAAACAAATTTCCGGGAATATGTACTTTTGTATGGGAGGTATATGAAATTGTGGACCGATTCTGGCGATTTTCCACATATATTAAGCTTTTGTGCGGAAACGAATGTATGCCGATTTTTATGGAATTATCTTGCATAGTTTTCGAGAAAATTACATCAGAATGTGTAAAAAATGCTTATTTTTTCGAGGTTGTTTCAAATTTTGATTCATAACTTTTCCCGATGTGCACCGATTTTGCCCATTTTCAATATCAAACAACTTAGGAAAACAAAGAACATTTTGGGTGAATTTGGTTAAATTCTATTGTTTCGTTTTATCGTGATCGTGTTTTACACAGACAGACGGACAGACGGACATAGCTAAATCGACTCAGAATTTGATAAGGACCCAGAATATATTTGTTGGGTCTCAGATGAATATTTCTTGGTGTTACACACGGAATGACAAAGTTATATATACCCTCTATCATCACTGATGGTGGTGGAGGGTATAAAAATTGGGAAATTTTAATAGTTTTTTAGAGATCAATTTTGATTAAATATGTTAAGCTAATCTACTCAAAGGGATATTGAAATCGCACTTGGTGCCATGCTGGGCAGTTCTTGAAGCTACTCTTATTAAGTGTTAAGAGTGTCGTGCAAAGAAAAAAAGTAAATAATTAAACACTTTAGTATTTATGTATTTTTTTTTAATTTTATTATAATAAATTATTTAATATCAAATAGCATCATCATACCCTTACATAAAATAAGAAAAATTATAAAATAAACAAATAATTACAACAATATAAAATAAAGTTTAAACTACATACTTGTAGTTAAAAAATTAATTAAAAAAACAAAAATGGAATGATAATGTTGTTGTTAACCATAATAAGAATTACAAATAATAAGAATTACAAATAAAAATATTAAATAAAATCATATTTCAATTGAATTTAATAACTAAAAGATAGTGAAATAAAACAATACTACTAAAGTTCTAAAGTTAAAATGTTCCTCATAAAGTGTAAGTTCAATATTGACTTTTTTTTTGCATTGTAGACTTTTTTAATTTGATTAATTTATACAATTCTTACACACACATAAATTAGACTTTTGTTTATAAGTAATTATAATAATAGATTAAATAGTAGTATGATTTAAAGTTTATGACTCCATGCATAAACTTCTGGTACAGATGATGAATACGATAGATCATACATTTGCGATTTAATGAAGTCACGTTTATTTTCTGGTTCAGGACGTACAGTTGCCAAACCTGTAAAATTAAGATTGAAGAAGTTATGTTATAGATAGTGAATATACATAGATAATTTAAAGCTTTTTACACTTACCATTTTTGTAGGCGTATTCCATAATATATGCAGCAATTTCAATGGAACATTCGGTAATTTTGCTTAGTGGTGGATATAGACTGCCTTTGGCCAAATCTTCGGGTTCGCATAGGTCTGCCAAGCGTTCAGCTGACATTAGGAACACTTCTTCCGGTATGGTTAACATACCGGCACAGAGAACACCCAAAGCAACACCAGGGAATATATACGAATTATTACCCTGACCGGGATAGAATGTTTTGCCGTTATATTCCACGGGATCAAAAGGAGAACCGGAGGCAAAAATACATTTGCCTTTGGTGTAGGTGTAAGCCTGTTCAGCTGTACATTCGGCTTTGCTGGTCGGATTAGATAGAGCAAATATTATGGGCATATCATTGAATTCGGCCATCATTTCAAGTATCTCCTTGGTGAATGCACCGCCAATGGCAGCTGCACCAATGAGTACGGAAGGTTTTAGCTTCTCAACAGCCTCAGCCAGAGTATTGATTGGTTCATAGTCTTGGGCAAAGTGTAGCTTGTGCTCGCTAAGACCACCGGCTGGACGATTTTTAACAATCAAGCCCTTACTATCAACCATCCAAATGCGTTCTTTAGCTTCGGCTTCCGAAAGTCCTTCTTTCATTAAAGCCATTAAACATAAATTGGCAATACCCAAAGCCGCCTCTCCAGCTCCGAGGAATAAAATTTTGTTCTCTTTTAATTGAGTGTTCTTGATTTTCAGTGAAGCCAACAGACCTCCCACAGCTACAGAGGCAGTACCCTGAATGTCATCGTTAAAAGTACAATAATCGTGACGATACTTTTCCAACAAACGGAAAGCATTAGCATTGGCAAAATCTTCGAATTGTATTAAACAATTTTGTCCAAAACGACGTACAGCCGAGGTCATAAATTCCTCAATGAATTCATCATATTCTGGACCGGTGACACGCTTTTGTCTCAAACCAATATATAGAGGATCATTTAAGATACTCTCGGTGTTTGTGCCAACATCCAAAGTAATGGGTAGACATTGGTGTGGTTTGATGCCCGCCAAAGCGGTATAAAGTGATAGTTTACCCACAGGAATACCCATGCCATTGGCACCCAAATCACCTAAACCCAAAATACGCTCACCATCGGTAACAACAATAGCACGTACATCTGTTTCGGGCCAGTTCTGTAATCATCATAATACAATATTGATTATTCTCTATAACAAAATGTTTCTTAAATTAAAACTTACCTTTAAAACATCATATACATGTCCTTTATCATTAATTGTTATATACATGCCCTTGGGATATTGAAAGATTAAACTGAATTTTTGACAGGCTAATCCTACTGTGGGCGTATAGACTAAAGGCATCATTTTAGCAACATCAGATGATAGAACTTTATAGAATAAACGTTCATTACGTTCGGCCAAGTTATTCAAATACATATATTTGTCCAGATCATTTTCCAAACGGTCGAGCAACAATAAACTGTGCTGAACTTGTTCATCTTCGGTTTTAACTCTGGCTGGCAAAAGGCCTTGTATGCCTAAGATTTGACGTTCTTCAAGGGAAAATGCAAGACCCTATAAAAAAAAAACATTTTAAATAGAATAGATATGTTATTAATTATACATTATTTGTGAAAAATTATTTTAAATAGAAAAAAATGTTATTAATTACAATTTATTTGTGAAAAATGTATTACTATTTATTTAAATGACCTTTAATATTATTTTCTAACATAATTTTATTTATTATCGACGTTTATATATATTTATGTATATCATTAATCGTAGCTATAAATCATGGAATTAAGATACTTTCACAACAATTTATAAACAAAATTAAAAAAAAACATTGCTCTTAATAGATCATTTAAAGGTCATGATAATAATTTAGTGGTGGTGTAGGCTAGACTAGTATTAATTACATTATTCGCCAGTATTTGATCTGTCAGTATTTATAGCTTTACTAGCATACCCTGGGTGCTTCGCTACCCCAACTTAAATTAAATACATACAAAATTTTGTTTACTTTTATTGAAAATTAAAATTGATTAAAAATTTTTTTTAATTTTTCAGTTTTATACGTTCAATATCAGTTTTATACGTTAGTAAGAAGCTTGTATTTTTAGTTTCATTCATTTAGCTTCCACATTATGGACAATTTCGAAAGTACTATATGAAAAAAAGTACTATAAAATATCTCTAATAGATTATCATTTAATCAAAAATATCATGTTTTGGTTCAATATTCAATATTATATACAATACAAAAAATATAATTTTAATGAATGAAAAAGTACCAAAAGTCCCTTTCAGTAGATACTCATTCACTAAGGTTCATACATTTTAAATTTTATTTTTAATATCTCTGTTCAATATCGCAAAAATATCCAAAAATACCATAGGAAAAAAGGAAAAGTACAAAAATCTCTCTTAATAAATTCTCATTTAATAAGGGCCGTGTGTTCCGGTTAACCATTATAAAGAATCTAAAAGGTAGCATTTGAAGAATAAAAAAGTACCAAATAGTTCCTACTTACAGAATATTATTCAGTCAAGACCATATATGTTAAAATTAATGTTCCTAGGTTGAACAATTTAAAAAATAAAAAAGTACCATTTATGAGAAAAAAAGTACTAAAAAGTTCTTTCTTAAAGAATCTTATTCCATGAGGTGTTTTGAATTAATATTAAAGAACATACAAAGAGTATCATTTGAAGAAAGAAAAAGTACCAAAAGTGGAATAAAATTTAGTACTAATAAAGAATGCAATTTGAAATATACTTTTTCAAGAATTAAGTTTAAAAAAAGTTCCGTATTTAAATCTACATATCACAAATAAAACTCAAACGATTTAAATCTGCATTCAATTGTTCCAGAAAATAGTGCTTTCAAAAAGGTACCAAACAATTTACTCGAATTTGATCCTATATAGGCCTTAGTACTCGAATTCCAAAATAGTATACCAACAGCTTATTTTGTGTGAGTAAATAAAATATTTTTTCAAATTTTATGAAAATTGGCTTAATGAGTTTGAATAAAATTAAACTTCCCTTTTTTCCCCTTTTTGGTACTTTATTCCCTGCTGAAATAGCAAACATTTTATTACAATAAATATTAAAGAGTTAGTCCGTAATTTAATAGGAGTAATTCAATAAACAGAAAAAGTTTTCTTAATGTGCTAAAAAAAAAGTACCATAAATACAGTTTTCTCCCTTTTACACCCAAAAAGTACTGAATTTTAAAAAAGTAAGAAACAGGTGTCTCATAATTTTTAGAGATGTATCTAAAATATTTATAAAAATTGTATTATGTTAATTAGTTCAAAAGTTATAAGGGGCCAAAAAAGGTACCAAAATCACCTTTGTTACACATTTTTACCCCTTAAATGTACGAATTTGAAAAAAGTACCAGACACCCATCTGCTCATTTTAAGAGTAGATACAGGTGCATTTAGAATTTTTCTTGTATCACTAATTTTGTGTAAGATAATTAAGAAAACCTGTTTTACCCGTAAATGTGCAAATTTCCAAAAATCCCTCCTTAGTGGATCTACATAACCAAAAACACATTTACTCTCAAAATTTCATGATTTTAGGTTCAGACGTTTGGGCTGTGCGATGATGAATCAGTCAGTCAGTAATGCTACTCTTCTTTTAATATATAGATCTATTACATAGTAATCCATGAACTTTTATATTGTATTTGACTAGTCTATCAACTGTTCTATGGAAACGACTATGGAATGGACTATGGGCTATGTCTATAGACTATTAAATAAAGTATTTAGGAGAAAATTATAATTCAGAATAGAACTATTATTTAAGGCGAATGTAACATTACAGGACTGGCACCTTAATCTTGTGAAAGTCCAATCTGTCTATTTTAAAATAATGCCATGATCGGCAACTCATAGCCCACACTAGGGGCTATGTTTTGATCTAGTCTATAGACTAATAAATATAGTTTTTAGCAGAAAATCCAAAATAGAACTACTGTTTAAGCCGAATGTAGAACTGGGCAATTGCAGGATAGGCACCTTAATCATGTTGTGTGAAAGTTCAATCTGTCGACTTTAAAATAAAGCCACTATCGGCAACTCATAGCCCACACTAGTGGGCTATGTCAGGATCTAGTCTATAGACTACTAAATATAGTTTTTAGCAGAAATTTATAATTCAGAATAGAACTACTATTAAAGGCGAAAGTAGAACTGGGCAATTACAATCACCTTAATCATGTCGTGTGAAAGATCGATCTGTAGACTTTAAAATCTTCATTAGTCTTCTATATATTTTAACTTAAAGATGATAAATTTAAACAACTAAGATGTCTTCTCGTTGTTATAAAGAGTAATTACTTTTACAGTTTTTTTAAGAGACAATATCCCAAAAATCTAATATGTTCCGAAAATTTATAAAAGTTTACTTTGGTCCCTGGTTAAAAATTTGTTGAACTGTGCTTGTTTCTGTTTGATTGGTTATTTTTAAATTGGCCTGTTTATAAAATATCTAATACTAGTTATTGCAAATTGATTTATTTACGGTCATTATCATTTAGTTTTGGTCATTTGGGATATCATTTGTATTTCTTAAATGTATATTATTTTGTCCAATTCTAAATATATAAAAATCCAATCTTATTTCAAGATTTTGTACGTGTACATTACAATTTGTAAAATTTTGTAAAGATATCGACATTGTCACGGGAGTTATTACAAAAAAAAACCCGGTATTTGTACGGGAGGTATATGAAATTTTGTACCGATTCTGGCAAATTTCAACTTTTGTATAGAAACGAATGTGTGATGATTTTCATGGAATTATCTAGTATAGTTTTCGAGAAAATTACATCAGAATGTGTAAAAATTAAATTTTGATTGTGTAAATCGATTTTGCTCATTTTCAATACCAAACAACTTAGGAAAATGAAGAACACTTTCGGTGAATTTTAATGCTTTGTTTTATCGTGAGCGTGTTTTACACAGACAGACGGACATAGCTAAATTGACTCAAAATTTGAAAAGGACCCAGATTATACATATATACTTGTTGGGTCTCAGATGAATATTTCTTGGTGTTACACTCCACCATTGATGGTGGTGGAGGGTATAAAAAGAGATTGAATTAAGTAAATTTTGCTTAAATACGTTTATTTTTTATGATTTTATTTCACAATTCTATGAATTAGAGAAGAGCAGAATAGTTATTACATAGCATGTATGGACATTTTATATTTTCAAAACAAGTATGAATGTATAGTCAGGCGTAGCCGACCATATGATACCCTACATCAGCCACTATGTATGTTAAAAATGGAGATTATTAAAAAAAATAAAGCATTTGGTTTGTTTTTTTTTAACTTTATTTCGGAATATTTTTACTACTTTTTTTGGCGAAAAAAGAGAATTTTTTAAGGGAGTAGGGCAAAATATGGCCCTATCCTTAAAAATGTTGGTAGGGGGAGTTAAGTCTTCTTCAATATTATTTATGTAGAATTTATAAGTGTTATTAGTGTTTTAAAGTGAATTTTGACCTTTAAGTCATTTTCTGAAGGGGATTTTGTGTGGGAGATAGGATCAAATGAAGCCCGATCATTACAAAAATAGGCAATGTCATTTAAAGTTCTATAAAACTAAGTTTTGTCGAATTTTGTTAAAATAATAGATCATTTAAATTAATTATAGGCCAAAAGGCCCTATTTGGGGGGTACGGTTGTATGGGGGCTAGTCGAAATAATGGACCGATTTTAACCATTTTCAATAGACTTCGTCCAAAAGAAGCGTGTGTGCCAAATTACATACAATTATCTTGAAAATTGTGCACAAGGTTTACATGGATAGCGAGCCAGCCAGACGGACGGACATAACTTATTCGACTCAAATGATTCTAAGCCGATTGGTATACTTTAAGGTGGGTATAGGACAAATTTTTGTATGTTACAAACATCAGCACAAACCCAATATACCTTTCCCACTAAAGTGGTGTAGAGTATAAACAGTCGTTTTTAAGATAAATAGTGATACATTTTTATTTTGGTCTAGTCTATTGACTTGCCTATGGTCTACTTTATTGACTAACCTATTGCATGTTCTATAGACTAGCTTATTGCCTTGTCTATTGTCTAGTATATTGACTAGGATATTGTAGCTTATTGTCTAGTATATTGACTAGCCTATTGCCTGTCTAGTCCATTGTCTATCCTATTTACTAGCCTACGATCTAGTCTTTTGGCAGTACTATTGTCTAGTTTATTGACAATACTATTGTCTAGTTTGTTGTCTATTATATTGACTAGCATGTTGTCTAGTTTATTGCCTAGACCATTATCTAATATATTGACTAGCTTATTATCTAGTCTATTGACTAGGGTCTAGTATATTGTTTAGCTTATTATCGAGCCTATGTACTAGTATATTGTATAGTGTATTGACGAGCCCATTGTCTAGTCTCTTGACTAGCTTATTGTCTAGTATATTGACTAGCCTATTATCTAGCATATTTAGTAGCCTATTGGATAAATTATCCTTTGGATTAGCTGATGGACTAGTATATAAATTAGTCTATATAGTAATCTATGAACTTATCTACGTTTTAGTCTGTGGAGTTTTTTATGAACAAATCTGTTTAGTTAAGTACTTATGGAAAAGTATTATTTTGTGGAGTAAAGTCCGGATATTTGACTATTGAATCGTTTTTAGAAAAGTATATGTATGATTCCAATTGTTTTTTTAATAATCCCCTATCTAGGTCTATGGTATAGTCTCTAGATTTGTCTGTGGATAAACCTACTGACTAGTATTTGAACTAATCGATTGACTAGTTACTATCATATATATTATATAATCTATAAACCAATTTAAGAATTTGTCTTTATACTAAAATTTTGTTAATAGACTATACGTTTAACTTGTCTGTAAACTGGTCTATTGTCTAATCTATGAACTTGTCGAGGAATTTGTAACTATAGATTAGTTTTATATATATTTTATTAACATTCTATATATAAGTCTTTTACTGGATTACTTCATAGACTTATATACTAGTTCATTGGAGTGTCATCTGATTAGTCCCCTGAATGGTTCAAAGGCTTCTTAATTAAAGTTTGCCTTATTAAAAAGAACTCAATATGTAATATTACTGCAATTTTTTCCTTATTACTTGAATCAAAAGAAAGGCATATGCCGAATTTCATCTAATAAAAATTGCGACCTAAACCATATACACAAGGTTTACAAAGACACACAGTCAGACGGCAAATCAACTCAAAAAGCATATTGATATACTTTAAGGTATTTGAGTATTACAAACATCAGCACAAATACATAATATCCTCCCCACTATAGTGGTATAGGTTATAAAAAGTTAATATAATAATACTAATATTTCTATCTCTGATATGTACCACAAAACGTTTTCAAATAGATTTTTTAAGTGAAAAAAATCAACAACTTTTTTTTTTTTTTGTATTTTCTATTGATTTAGTTTTCTATTATTTTAAAAAATAAATAAACTTTTGACGCCAGCATCCCACTGGGTCCAATATATAAAAGTGTTGTATGTTCATTAATACTGATGTTGTTTCTCGTCGCTGTTGATGGTTAGAATTTATTGAAATATTAAACAAGTCATCAACCTTTTTGTATTTCTGACAATTTTGTTTCTTAAAGTTTAAATAAATTTTACAAGTTGAAGCATACTTTTAGGAGTAGTTATTTAAAAAAATTTTCAATTTCTTAATAGATTCAACAATAGTAATACTGTAATAGTATTCATGAGATTCTTTTCCTCTTCGAACACTTTATTTTTCGATTTATCAATTAAAGAAAACTATTTTTAATTTTACGATTATGTATTGTGTTGATATGTCTGTAAATGTGATAAAAAAATAAGTTTTTTTACTTAGTCCCCACATTTTCATTCACAATTCACAAACAATTTAATATTTTCAAATTGAAAATAAAAAGAAACATAGAAAAAAATATTCAATATATAATCATATTGTTTATTGTGAGGGAAAAAAACTTTTTGTGTTATCATTTAACAAACAAACAAAACTAAACAACATATAAACATGCAATACATATGTACATACAAAGAGATATTCTATTATATAAGGGAGTGCCGCTAATCGAAAGTTATTATATTTGAGATTTTTTCGGTACATTATAACAATTTATTTCTAAATATTTTATTACAAGAGACCACCCTATTGTAGACAGATACATATGTACATATGTATGTATTTATTAATTTACTTGCTATAGAAATACAATTCACAATCACAAACAGCAAATATGTGTGATGCGTGTATGCTATCGAATATTATGTACATAAGGCTTCCCCGTGATCACTTTTTTGTAAAAATTCCACTTAATCGATACATTTAAAGATATAGTTTTTAAAGGGCCTAGGTTCCGTCGAGTTCACTGTTGACTAGATCAGTCTACGAACATCTAAATGGAAATTTGGAAAAGAAATTTTTGCTCATACAAAACTATTTTATGTCGAATTTAATCGGTCTAGTAAAACTATGAAATTCTTTTATAATCAGTACTGAGCGTTAAATGAGAGGTAGGGTAAATATAGACCGATTCCCACAAAAGTACTTAGGGATATTTGGGGTCATACAATACTTGTTTATGTCGACTTTTATGGTCATATGGTTATTTTGAAGAAGTTAATTAGCGTTATAGTCATTTCTACAGGGGAACTTATATGAGGATAGGGTCAATTATTAATCGGTTCCCTTAAAATTTTGTCAAATTTCAATCCAGTAGTTTTCTGATTGAGACCTTATATGAGGGGTAGGGCAAATTATGGAACGATCCCCACAAAATTTCATAGAGGTATTTTTAGAAGCTGGGGGTACATTTGTATAGGAGCTATATGAAATCGTCGACCGATTTTATTCATTTTCAAAACCAAACATTCCTGATTTATAGAAAATATTATGGGAAAATTTCATCTCCCTATCTCTTTTCTGTGAACGCTCTTGTGCCAACAACAGACAAACGGACATAGCTAGATCGTCTTAGAATTTTACGAGGTCATGGGCATTGCATCTACCATATTAATCAAATTCTGAGGAGAACCTTATTTAGGGAGTAGAGTCAATTGTGGATATCATCGCTTAACTCTTATATTAAGGGCGTTAAAATAATTTTTTGAAAGGGGGCATTTATAAATCGTTGTTAAGAAACTGAAACCACTTTCATTGAAAAAAATTATGTATGAACGTACAGTCGGGCGTGGCCAACCATGTGATACCCTACACCAGTTAGTATGTTAAAAACATGGACTATTTTTTAGTAATAAAGTATTACATTTTTTACCTTAATTCTGGAATATTTTTACTTATTCTTGACAAAAGAAATTTTCTACAAGAGGGTAAATATGGGCTTATCCTCATACATTTTAGTAGAGGCATTTACGTCTACTTCAAAGTTATGTTTATAAATTTTGACTTTCAAGTTATTTTCTGAATAAGAGTTAGTATGGAGGCTAGGGTCAAACGTGGGCAGATTATTAAAAAAAATTGGCAGTGTCATTTAATCTAAACTAAGTTTTGCCAAGTTTTTTTGACATACTAGAACCTTTAACATAATTATGAGCTTAAAGCCATAACCAGCGGGAAACGTAGTATAGGGGCGAAATAATGGACTTCCAAACATCAGCACAAACGCATAAATCCTTCCCACTATAGTAGTGTAGTGTATAAATATATTCTTCATTTTTTTTTTTTTTTTTGAGAGGTAATTCTACATTACATTCTGTAAAAGGCAGTTCCTTGGGACACTCTTATATACATATCATACATATATAATATAATAGACTATTGTGTTTACATTCATATACTATGGTTTTTCAATTGATGTTAATATATGCGACAATATACAATACAGTATTACATATAAAAATAAGTTTAAATTATTAGACTGATTCAAAAGAGACGAGTTTAATATTCCATTTGACCTTAAAATTTCATTTAATAAGTCCCTCTTTAGGGCATATGATGGTCGAAAATTTTGCAAAATACTGCTGTTCATATTGGTGAATTAATTAATGGTTTTTGAACAGAATTAAATCGGATATTAATACAGTGACAGTCAAAATATTAGTAATTACATTCAGTATAATGTTCTATATCTAAAGGTGTTACAATAAACAGGGCTTAGAACCTTACAAAAAGAACACTATCTGGATTGAAGATGGGTATAAAAAATTCTAATATTAGTCGAACCTAAAAATATAAAACGATAAAGTTCGTAAAAGGATAAATTAATTAAAAATGATTATTTTAATGACCACTGTACTATGTGCAAAACTAAATAGTTTTTATTATTATTTTCTCAAACTAAAAATAAGTAAACCAAAAAACAAAAATATTGTAGGAGTGTCCTTGTTGTGTCATTGTCAGCATATGATATATGCAGGCATGAGTATGTTTTTAAATAGTTTATATTTATGTGTGTATGTATACAAGTGCATAAATAAATGTGCTTGTGTTTATTTTCACATAACTAATAAATGAAGATGAAATAAAAATGGAACGAAGCAATCAGACAACAACAACAATTGTGCCAGAATACACAACAAATATTAAACATAGCTTTAGCTATATTTGTAATTGTGTTAGTAATAGTAATAATGACGTTAGCAACTAAGTACAACTACTAGCAGTAAGAAATAGAAAAATCTGTAGTCGTTTAACTATCACAGAAATGCTGAGTAGCTATAGATAAATTTTACTTATTATTATTGTTGTTGTTGTTATCGTCGTGCTTGTTTTTGTACGTATACTTAAGTATTTGTGTTTGTAGTTTTAATTTATACAAATGTTATATTACGCTTGATTTCCTAACACAGATAAACGTAATTGATTGCACACAATTTAACGCATGTTTATATCACTATACTGTAAAATATGAGTATTATAAGTTTGTGTTAATGTATGTAACGTTAAAAAGAAATATTGGTATTTTCACTGTTTTAAAATATAACAATTACTTTTTTTAGTTAATTAAAACATGTACGTCTGTCCTTCCAATCACTAGGTTGTCTTTGTTTGCAGGTTGCACACGATCTTACGGACTAGGTATTGATCGATTAGTTAATAATTCAAAGAAGTCTATTTATTTGTCCTCGCCTATAGCTGGTGTAAAGATCAGTTACGTATAGTTAAATACATATGTTTACTTATTTTATGCAGCATCTGTGTCTCTATATACATAAGTGTGTGTATATTTTTAATTCCACAAACATCCTTGTATTATACATACACTACTTTTGTGTGTAAATGTGTATGCATGTTTATATCCTGCAGTGTTTTTATGCGTACGTATTCATTCAATCGTACTTGTCATTAGAAAAAATAAATGTAAATATAAATATTTAAATTGATTTTGTATTTTTCGAAAATAGTCTTAATTTAATATTGATTAATGAATTTGCATAGTCAATGATTGAGAACTTTATTAAATGTAAATTGCAAAATGTAATATTTAAAGAGTTTTATAAGAGATGCATTTGTATTCATTTGAAGGATAATATATATATTTTTGCATTATATTATTTGTAAAATGTTAAATAAATATCTATGTGTGTACAAGTATTTGCAAAGATATGTTGACTATAAAATAATAATATGTAAAAGGTCTATGATAATTGCGACTATAATATTTGCAGAGTAAAATCTTTACAATATTCAGAAGTTAATTAAAAACAAGTAAGAAAATGTGAGGAGGATGAAGTCGTCTATCCATTTCTTTTTAAATCGTTTTTAATTGGTACTTCAATATCTGAATGACAGTTGCATAGTGGAAAAATTTTTATAGATTCCTGCTGGAAATAAAAGTATTAAATTTTTTACCATTACTTTTTTATATCTGTCCGAATTTTCTTACACTTTTATGTAAATGATCGCTTCCAATAAGTGTAGATTCTCTGTACTATATCATCACCATATATTATACACTTTTGGTTCCACCAAATATCGATCATTACCTAAGCACGTAGATATTGGGCATTTGTGTGGATTCTGCTGGTTTATTGTGTTTTATAATCGATCTAATCTGCTTTAAAATGTTTAGATTAGGTTAGTTTGGCAGTATAGGATAAACATAGACCACTATAGTGCTTGTTTCTTAAAAAAAATATTTTGAAGTCAGCAATGAGCGTTAAAGTCACTTTTTTGGGGGGACTTATATAGGGGATAGGGTTAATTATGGGCCGATCCTAAAATTCAGTAAATAGATTTATGCTCATAAGAAATTTAATTATATCGAATTATGGACCGATCCTCTTATAAGACTTATTTATGTTGCATTTTTAAAACAGTTATGACTGATAAAACTGTTTTTTTTTTGACCACTTGTATGCCAGTATATCTACTTTTGTGGGTCTATGATCAATATTTCGATGTGTTACAAACGGAATGAAAAAATCAATATACCCTCCATCTTTTTCGATGGTGAGTGTAAAAACATTATATAGTATTCACTGAATATATCATCTGATGTTCAAAAGCTAAAGAATTTTTCAATCAATGTTGGTGGGGAATACTATATACCGAAAATAGCATTCCTCATGATCAGGACAAGGATTTTCTTGTACTAAAAAATATTCGCTTATAATATGCACTATAAAATAGCAAAATATGCACTAAAAATGTAAAAAGATGCACCAAAAAATATTTCTTTGTGAAGATCCATATTAACAGATATTAATATTTTAAGTTTTTGACAACAAATATAGAGATTTTTAAGAACACCACTTTAACGGAACCACGTCCCCGAGAATGACATATATAACGACTTAGAAACAACTTTAAATAGTAGATATTTAATTTCTGAAAGTGGAAAGCTTAATAGCAATTCTAATAAAATTTGTTGAATAAACTTATTTTTGTATAAATTATATTTCTTTCCAATTTTATCGTTCGATAATGTTCTTAGGTGAATTATGGACGTGAGAGAGATGTAAAAGCAAAATTTCATCAAGTTATCTTTTTTTATCGACACAGAAGTGGACAGATGCAGAAATTCATACTGAATCGATACTTTAAGGATAAATATTTTGGACGTTACAATTAGCAGCATAAACCCAAAATATCTATGCACTATTGCGGTTTAAAAATTAAATAAAAATATTTAAAATTATATTTCACAGAATCTAGTATTTTGTTGTTAAATTGAAATTTGTTGATATTAATTTATTTCTTAAAAAAAATAAAAAATATACAAAAAATGTTTGAAATATGCAAATTATGTGCAATTTAAAGCAAAAATTGCAATTTATGGATTTATAGCAAAATATGCAACAACAAATCGATGCCATTTTGTAGCAAACTTTTGATTAAAAAAGAAATATCGTTTAAAGTTATTTTGAGATTTTGACTACAAACATGCATGAGCACCTTGTCCTGCTCATGATAATGGCATAACAATGCAAAACAAATGCTCCATAGTTTCACATGACCTCTCTTTATGCTCTACAGTCATCATAGCTGTGCACGAAATCCTGTGTGTTCACTCAGATTACGTAACATTACCTTATACTTGTTAATTTTTATAATTTTTCCTATCCTACTTTTATTAATTACCTTAATTAGAATTTCCTTCACTTTAAAACTAATATATTCGCTTATCGTTGCCGACTATTCTCATATAATGTAGTCCTTGCCTCTGGAAGGAAATTCAGTTAAAGCTGGTCTTAAATTTAAGTTCATGACCTGACATTGCAATAATTGACTTCTGGCTGTTAATCTGATAAAATCATTCTGCTATTGCTCGAAACGAAATTTTTCAACGCAAATAGTGATTCTGTGTAAAACTAAATGTGCGAGAGTTCGTGCCAAAAAAATCTTTCAAACAAATAATTAAAAACTTCAAATATAAATAATTTTCCTATAAAAAAACCTTTTCAAATTATCAGTACCATATAATTTCTAATATTTATTAAAACAATTTATTTTCAGTTATCACAATTTATCTTATTTTATGTCAGTAATTTATTACCAAAATATATTTTCGATGTTATTAAAAATAACATTTAAAATAATATATTGCTTAATAAACATTTTTAGCTAATTATTATTTTGCTTTAAATTTTTAATATGTATACGTTGTTGTGTCTACAGCTAAAAAATTTTTTAATCCATCATGAACTTAAATTTTTTTTTTAAATTATAATTTTTAAGATGACCTTGTCATAAGCAGATATAAGCTTATGACTGATTAATTTCTTCTTTTTTATATAGTTGTTCAAATATCTCAACATTTTTCAATTGTCTTTTGTTAATAACACCCATGCGTATGAGTTATTTGTATTTCTTAAAGATAGAGTAAAACATATCAATCATACGCCATGTATATGAACTACTACACAGAGTAAAACAATTGGCAAATACTCTTAAAACTTAATGCTTTAAATTGTTTTGTATGGCTTAATGTTAAATTTTTTATTATCTTTAAACGATTTTTACCATTGCAAATATTGTCTTTTTGTCATATGTATTTTATAGTTTGCTTAAAAAGTAGAAAAAGTGTTTGTGTATTTTTCTCTAAGTGTTCTTATATTTTGCAAATATGTTGATTTATTTATATGTTTTGTTGTTGTTATTTTCGTCAGCTTTTGAATAATTTTTAATGCCACAGACGTTCGTTCGTTCGTTCATTCACACTCGCCGATTTAAACAAATTATACCTCGAGGGCAATTTGTCAAAGCGTTAATTCGATAATAAATACAAATTCCGCCAAAACATCTATACACATATAAATATAATAAATAAATAAAACAAATGGCAGACAAATATAGTTCACTAACACACATATATATGTATGTGTATACACACATGTCTATATAGCATGTATTTGTAACTGTTTATGTATATTAAAAACAGTAAAGTTATAAATAAAAATGTTTCTGTTTATTTGTCTCTATATATGTGAAAACGACTTGAATTTAACGACATATTGTGATTTAGTTGATATTTCAAAGCTGTTATTTTTATTTTTTCGTATTTTTTTATTTTCTATAAACCCGACAAACAATAATCTAGATATGAATAACAAATTTGAACTCAAAATAACCCACACAAATAAACAAGGAAATATTTAAGTACACAAATATTCAAACAAGAAAGTTAAGACAGACATGACCGAACTTGTGATACTCTACACCAGTCATTTTCAAATGAAAAAGTTACTAAAAGACTTTCAAGGAATTTTTTTTCAGTGAAGGAATAGATGAACTGTTTTCTATACCTTTATATGGATAAATAACTATTATCTTTAGTTATATTCAAAACTTCTAACAAATATCGTGTGGATGTGGACTTTAAGATAAATGCATCTATTTTAAATCTCAACACAAACACCTTATCCAATTCCACTATACTTAGTAGTGTATGGTATAAATATATTTACCAAAGCTGTACATTTCAATATATCTATATATTTACTTTATTTACAAGTACATATGTTTTTTTTTGTGGGAATTATATACCAACATTCATATGTTTCCATTTATTTATTTGTAGAAATTTCTCTATATCAACACAAAATGAAAACAAAATAAAGCAAATCCTAGATTTATAATAAAGACATGTGTAACTTTGTTAATGTATTTACATCTATCTATACGTATATAGATTTACGTTTTTATGTATGTAATATGTAAAATGTATTTTGTTGATAGTATATTGTTGTATTTTGTATTCATATTTACAAAATAACAGCAACAATAACAAACAAACGAACGAACAATATTTAATATCAACAACAGCAGTAGTATAAAATTTATTGTCTAAGCAAATAATAAATTAGCCGCAGCCTAAATCTAAATGCAACAATAACACTTATATTCTTATATATATAAATATATTTGTTTGTTATTTTGATACCCTACACTATTACAGTCACACATTAGCTTTTAGTTGAAACATTTGTCATATAATCAATTTTTAATTATTTGAGTGTGTATGTAGTTTTGATCCTAGACCTTAAATCTCTTACAAAATATGTTAAAGTTCTTGGAACGACACCTACTTAGATTTTCTGTTGATCTAATGGCTCAGGAGGTTGCCCTCAACTCAGCGATTAGACTCAGTACAATCGGTAGGTGGCAAATGACTAAGTCAGGCCACTCTACCATAATCAACTTCCTAGGAGCAATGCCAGGAAACATTGATTATTGCATCCCCAAACCATCTTTTGATATAAGCTTTTCAGTGTCGTTTCAACACGACCCAAATGAGATGGAATCTATCCTCCGTGACGGTTCGTATCTGGTCTTCACCAATGGCTCTAAATCGAAAGATGGCGTGGGCGGTGGCTTCAATATTGCACATACTGGAACGGAAGTTTCTTTTAAACTTCCTGACCAATGTAGCGTACTTCAGGCTGAATTATCAGCCATAAAACGGGCTGCAAACTGGCTCAGGTTCTATCGAATATACCAGGAAGATATTCGAATTTATACCGACAGTCAGGCTGCCCTAAGGGCTATAAGTGGTGTTTATACAACATCACACTTGGTCCTAGAATGCCGGGCATCTCTAAACGAGATGGCGAAACATTCCACAGTGGGACTGTATTGGATTCCAGGTCATCGACAGATACCTGGTAATACCATCGCGGACTCTCTTACGAAAGTGGGTTCCTCACTAGCGACAGAGTACACTGACAATTTCGTTGGCATTCCGCTTTCAAGCTGCAAGCGCTCGATTCGCGAAAAACTCCACGATCTTGCGCAACACAGATGGTCGACTGAGGCTACCTGTAGACTGGCGAGGATCATGGGGCCGTCTTATGACTCACGAAGATCACGAGTCCTAATTCAGTTTCCGAGAGCAAATCTTCGAAACTTGATTGCAGTGGTGACTGGCCACTGGCCTTTTGGGCTCCATGCTAGAAGACTAGACCTTCCTAGTAATGACTTCTGCAGGAGCTGTCAAGACGAAGAGGAAGAGGAAAGTACTGTTCACTTCCTCTGTCAGTGTCCTGCCCTAGCGGAGCATAGATCGAATCTGCTAGGAGCAAATGTCATGCACGATTTAACGGACGTATCTGAGGCTGACATCCGAGGGATAGACTCCTTTATTCGTGCGACAAAATGGTTTGGATAGGAAACCAGAGTAGATGGGTCGAAGTGTAATAATACGCCGACCGTTTTCTTTCTCTTTTCAGGTACCACAAAGGGATCATAACATGGACCCAAGTGTGCCCCTAATGCGAACTGCAAGGGACAGCCTGCAAACCTAACCTAACCTAACCTAACCTAGATTTTCTGTTGAAACTTTATATAGTGTTATTGATGATTTCTGGACTAAGTACTCTAATTTATCTCAACTCGTTTGCATTAAAAGATAATCTGATGATATGATCCTACGCTTATTGTTTATGCACTCTCTACAAGAGTTAGAAATAGATCAATCCGTAATCAGGTTTATAAAAAACCTTCTCGTTTTATACGACAATGACCGAAGATGCACCCAAAAAAAAGTCGATGGAATGTATATACTAAAATCGGTGTAAATCCAATCAAAACTATACTAGACCTTTTCCCTTTAAAACACAAGATATATAACTTTACACACTGCAGAATTAATGAAGTTAAACTCTCACTTTCGGACAGTTATGGATTAGGTTAAATTGATATGACGTTCTTTTCATTGAAATGTTTGATGGTAATGACTATTATCCGATGTAATTCCTAAGAATGTTGTAAGCAGTGTTCAGTCTCTAAATTACCGACCAATATGAAAGTGTCTAAAATATCGACAGAAGTTGCAATATTCAATCAATAGTAATTGAACTAATCGAAGTTGATATGATAAGACTATCGAACAAAGTCGCAATAATTAAACCAAAAAACCGAAGTTGAGGTGCAACATAATTCAGCCGATGTCTAAGTTTCAGATGAAGCTCTAACCAAATTAAACATAAGTTATTCTAATTTGATTTACGAAATCCCTTAAATATTGATTAATGTCGCAGTTATAAAACTATGGACCAAAGTCGCAGTGATTGAACTAACAACCGAAGTTGTAGAGCAACATCTATCAGATGATATCACAGCTTCAGAAGAAGCTCCAACCAAATTCAAACACAAGTTTATTTAATCGTTAAAAGATTTTAATGACTTCTTCCAATTGTATTTGAAGGCTTTAGAACCTGAAGTGGTGCAACCGGAACAAGTTAATTTAAATATGTTCCCACATTCAAGCTGCAGTCTGCACATCTTTTCAAATTAGATCGACAACAACTCACCAATATGATATCTATGTTTTCCGGTTACTTTTGGATTATATATTTTGAGGTTTCCTCAGAATCTGACGAGCGCCCACTTTTTGCTGGACAGTCTACCCTTTTAATTTCAGAGTGATCCACATGGTTGTACTCGATCTAAATTCGTATAATAATAAGGCCTTGAGTGATCAAGTTGATCAAGTTCATAAGTCCCTACTTGGTAAAATTACATCAAATTGTCTATCGTAAAGATAGTAACCATGCAGGAAGTCTTGGTTTAGCCTAAATATATCGACTGCTGCAGAAATTGTCAAAAGAAAAAGAAATCGGGGCAAGGATTTTTTAAAGATCTTTCTGATCTACCAGCACAAGGCTAAAAAGATATAAAACAAAATATCCAAAGAGACAAGCTAGAGTTAAATGTGGTCTACTGCTGCTTGACATGTGCAAATGTTTAATAGATTTTATGCTCCAATCATACCAATCATAATTTTTATAATTTAAAAATTGTTGAACAACTTAGATTTAAAATTTTCTTATGAGTCGACCTAGATTTCCTTGCACCATTTGTACTCAGCACATATACATATGTATATAAATGTATGCACGAATGAATGTAAAAAAATACTTTTACTACAACTGAACATACTATTTACCTTTCAATATTCGTAAAAACATATGAATTTTGTATATTTCATTGTCATTGAATATGTATGCATGTTTTCTCATATCCTCATACACATCGTTTTAGCCATAATCATCACCATACTGGAAAATGTAATGTTTGTTGTTGTTATTGTATATTGATAATCGTAGTCCTGTTGTGGTGGGGATTTGTTTATTTTATTTTTTTCAATACTTATTTGTACTGGCATTATATATAATCCTCCATATGCATGGAGACATTCACACATGTCTATTTTGTTGGTCATAAAACACAAGTCTCTTAATGTTACATTGATAAAAATACCCACATGTGAGGAGTCATTTCTGGTTTTGATCATAAGTGCAGAAATGTGTAGATGTGAAGGTGGAATAATAAACATAATAATGTTTTTGAATCGAATTCTATTGAGATACAATTATGTTCAAAACATCATCAGAAGATGAGAAATATGTATTGTTTTATATAAATATGTAGAAGTAAAAGTACACTTGTATGCGTATGATTTAAGAAGGAAATTATATTGTTTGGAAAGTAACAATTGAGTGTTTGCAAATAATAGTTTATTTTTTGCAAGAAAAACTATTTCTATTTAATTTTATTTATTTAGCTTATGTAGGGTAGATAGGTAAACATACATATTATTTATTCTCACTTAGAATAAGCATAATAAGGTATTTATTTGGTGTTTGAGGGTATTAAAAAGGAGAAATATGTAGAATTGGTAACTAGGATTTTCTTAAATATTTTCATTTAGGACTAAGATTAGTGGTAAAATAAAATGTTATTGGCAATTTTCTACCACAATCATTACAGAACACTTCGTGCTTTGTATGATGAATGTTTGTTTTATTTATTAAATACATACCTACTTACAAAAATACATTTCATTAACCGTATTATAGAATACTTTTAAAGATTATTCTTTACTGTTTGTATTACTCTCTGTGTTTACATAACTAAATAGCATAATTCTTAAATCATTTGTTTTGTTATTTCCTAGTTTAAATATTAGATTTTAGAGCATATATGAAGAAGAGTGAAAAAAACTAAAAATATCTCCATAATTTTAGACCAGAGGAAACCAACTTTGAGAGTCAAACGAACATAAGCTACAGGCTCAATAGATTTATAATTCAGACACCGAAGTAAACATTTGTAATGTTTTGAGCTACAGTGCATCAGAATCTAATCATAAAACTTCTCAATCATATTAAGTTTTCAAGATATTGCGTTCTAAAGCCATTTTTGAAAAAATGTTTGACTTTATAATAGTACAAAACGCCTTCGTTAAAAATGTGTTATCTCATATGAAAATTAAATCCCACTACATATGTTTCATTTATGGAATTTGAGATATCGTGTTTTAGAAAACATCATTTTTACCCTTTTTATTATAACAGCTCTAAGACAATTGTATTTGTAAAAATATCACCTAAACTATGAAAGCTCATACTTTTTAGTGTCTTCATGGTTTTTACAACCTGAACTATATGCGGAGGATATTATTCTTTGTAAATAGGTAGGTAGGTACCATACCTACCTGACGATGTTCCAATAGCCTAAAATCATTTCTAATTTGACTTAAAGATGCAATTCTAACAGAATGTAAAAGTGTTCCTTGTATGGTTGTATGATCGTTTAACAAAATTACATTATCCTTTGTATATACAAGTAATATTTGGTCCAAATTTTGTATAGATTATTTGAATGTGAAATATATGCGTTTATATGTATTTCTAAAGGGAACTTTGTACGGGAGCTATGACCAATTGTGGACCGATAGGAAAAAATATTACAGTTACATCCCTTTACAAAGAAGTAATATTTTCGCATAATTTTGTATAAATATCTTAATTATGTAATGAATTATGTGCGTTTAAATGATTTTCGGAATAGGGAGCTATGATCAATTGTGGACCGATCAGAAAAAAACTTTTACGTTAAAATTTCTGTATACAAAAGTAATATTTGTGGCAAATTTTGTATAAATATCTTAAATAAATAATAAGCTGTGTGCGTTTAAGTGGACCTTGTATGGGAGCTATGACCTTGTATGGGAGCTATGACCAATTTTGAACCGATCGTAAAAAACTTTAATGGTAACATTTCTGTATACAAAGGTAATATTTGTAGCAAATTTTGTATAAATGAGATATGTGCAATTTAGTAATTTTCGTGTAAGGAACTTGTATGGGAGCTATAACCAATTGTGGGCCTATCAGAAAAAAATTTTGCTATACAAAAGTGACAAATTTTTTATAAATATGTTAATTACGTAATGAGTTATAGGCGTTTAAGTGATTTTCGGGTGAGTACATTATATGGAAGCTATGCACAAAATTATACATATGTATATTTTTGAAATTGTGATTGGCGTGATTTTTGATTGGCGTTTTTAAATTTCAACTCCTTCATCTGCATATCTGCGGCCAAAATACCGATTTTGGGCGACATTTTTTATAGACCGAAAACTGCTGTACATTTTTCAAATATGACTTTAGTATACTATTCTATAGGAAAATTTAAGATATATAAACTTAATTTGACAGAATTTAGATGCAATATAAATGCATAAGACCAAATTAAAAAAATGCAATTTAAAAAAAAAATCAAAACCTGATTTCATCATTCGTAAATATAATATTCAATGCCCTTAAAAAATAGTGTTAAATTTTTAATTTATTGTAATCCCTTTAGGAGTTATGATGGTTATAATATTGGCTTGTGGTTTAATAATTTCCCATCAAACAATGGTGTTTTTCATCATCATCTCTGAATTTAATAAAACTTCATCCAATTATGGTTCCATATATAACATGTATAATGACAAATTTTGGGCCTTATAACTTTCGTGGTTTTCGAAATATAGCGTTGTAAAGTTTAAAATCTGAAAATTTAAAGTCTCATCACATCTAAAGGGTTAATGATAAAATTTTTGTTTTTGCACCATTTGTCTCAGCAAAATGCTTACTTTGATTATGCACAAAGACACATATTTTTGAAATTTTTTTTGAAAAAAATGCATCTTTGGAAAATACTAAATGCACTTTTGAAGCATTATAAAAGTGTGAAATTAAGCTCATTGTTATTGATTTTTCCTATAAAATCAATTATTAGAGCATGATTTCCTATAAATTCTACAGTTTCTGCTCTGTAAAAAATTTCGCTCAAAATTAATGGTTTCCGCCTCAGATTTGCAGAAGAAGGAGTTGGAATTTTGAAAAAATTATTACAGCATAGTATTCACTGATACAAAAACCTTCAAATCACAAAAACGGGAAACATTTTATTTTTTGAAATGAAGCCTAATATGTATATACCCTCTACCACTGATGGTAGTGAAGGGTATAAAAATAATAGTTTTTGGCCAATTTATTTTATCCTCCACCACCATCAGTGGAAGTAGAGGGTATATGTAACAAAGTTTTGTATCCAAAAATATTATTTCAAGTTTGGTCGTCCCATGCAAGGTTCTCTTCAGAAAATCACCTAAACATACATACATTAAATTACGATATAAATACAAAATTTGACTGAAATATAGAAATTTAGCTTAAAGAATTTTTTACGATCGGTCTATAATTAATCATATCTCCCATACTAGGTCCACTCCATAAAACGCTTTAACCTAGTTGCATTATCAATGTGATTAGAACAAAATTATATATGTATATGTATTAAATCCTTAAATCTTTCACACGCATGCATACATGCAAAAACATAAAATATCACTAAGCTCTATAAAAATATAAAGAAAATGGCGTTTGTAATGTTCGATAAATCTTGGAATTGTAATAGATTTAAATATTGGGATTTTTCTATTTAAGACATGAGAAAACTTAGTTTTACAAATAGCTGGTGGATTCGGTTTGTTATTATTTTATTTATTTATTTATTTCACCAATGAAACTACAATTTCTTGCTGGCTAGGTCAATTACAATTTCTTGCTGGCGAAGGTCAATTTTATATATTTATAAAACTCAACTAAAAACTCAAAAATAAAATACTTCACGAGATCAATACTGTGTTTTAATTGTGAATTTAAGACGAATTCAGAATGTTCTTACAATCGTAAAACGACAGTAGTTTTACTACCACAGCAGATATTGGATTAGGGCGGAGCTTTAATATCATCCAAAAGCGCACCACTAACATAAATATTTGCTCTTCCCTTGTGATTACTTAGACAAATTGTAATTTTAATAAATATTTTAAACACAGTCTCATTTTTAGTAATTAAATCAAAAATATACCATATATTTCCACCCTAGAAAACTTATTCAAACAAAATTTTTAAATTTTTATTGACACACCCATAGCATTTCTTTACTAAATTTAATTTAACAGCCTTTTATAGCGGAAATAATAAAATCTAATCCTTTTAATAATTATAATAATCTCAACTCCCTATTGCATTGTTTATAAATTTAAACAATTAACTTTTATGTTTGTACTTCGCAACATTAAAAGGCAAAACATTTTTTTTAAATCGTCTAATTTTTTACTATTTGTATGAATGGCTTACAAAAAACTGGGTTAAATATATAGGAAAAAATGTGTTTTTATTTTGTTTAGTTTCCACTTTTTTACCCATAATAAATTGGCTGTTAGAAATTATTTGCTTTAGACGTTTTTATGTACAGCAGAATATGCTTCTAGTTTTTTTTTCAAATCGCAATTGTCGACCAGCTCAATTTTTATTCAAACAACAACTATATAACAGAAAATAAGAAAGAAAGTGTGTTGTTAAAAGGACGATTCTATTACACCCTAAATATTAAAGCAATGGCCAATTGTGGTATCAACCTCACAAAAATCTTACAATACATATGTATAAGTTAGGAACATATGTTTGTGATTTTAAGGGAATAATGGGTCTTATATAGAAGCTATTTATAGCTTCCAGCGATTAACAATAATTTTCCTAAATTTTATTTAATAAATTTAAAGTGTCCTTGATACCAATATCTTAATACAATCAAACATTTGGACAAATCTAGTATAACCTCTTCCACTATCTAGCTATGTATAGGGTATTAAAAGCAGATTATTATGAAAATATATGTAAAAAAAGGAAAACAGTAACAACACATAAAAATTTTAAATTTAACTTATGAGAGTGGGCGAGAGTGTGAGGTAATGAAAAAAGTAACACCGAGTTAAAAGAAATGAAATTTATGTTTATGAACTTTACAATGACCACTATGAGGTACAAGGATAAAAATTTATATGCAAATATTGTGTTGTAGGACCCTTTTTTCATATTCACATTCAACTTGTTTTTATTTTGTATGAAATGTCATTTGTTTTTCTTTTTTGTCGTTATTTTTTGGACTTCGTTGATGTTCACTTTTTAACGTTTGGTTCTATGGCAAATGGTCTAACATTATAAGTTGGTTTTCGGAGCTAGTAAGTGTTAGTTGGTGTTGTTGGTTTTTTTTAGAGAAATATATTTTATTTGTACAGTTGGCGATGGAAAATAATGTTGAAATTTTCAGCAGACTAGACTTGACTATAGACTAGACTATAGAATAGACTATAAACTTGACTATAGTCTAAACTATAAACTATGCTATAGACTAGTCTAGACAACTAACACGAACATAAACTAGACTATAGACCAGACTGTAGACTATACCGTAGTCAACGCTATAAATTAAACTATAGTCCAGAATATAGTATAAACTAGTGTACACACTATAGGCCAGATTACAACACAAACATTACAGACAACAGTACAAACTATACTGCAGACTAGACTTGATTAGAGTATATACCATAGACTAGATTACATATTTGACTGTAAAATAGACTCTAGTCCAGTCTACAACGGCTAAAGTGTAGTCCAGTCTCTAGACTAGCATAAAGACAAAACTATATACTACACTATAGTCCAGTTTATAAAAGACAGTTTATAAAACTTGAATATAGTCGAGACCATAAACTTGACAAAATATTTGTCTAAATTTTCTATAGACAAAGTATAGTCAAGATTATAAATTTTAAAAAAGTCCAGACTATATAATAGTCTATAATTTATGTTATTGACAAAACTACGGCGCAGATTATAGAAAGTATTCCAGACTACATAATAAACTATTATCCAGACTATAGGCTATGGCATGGCACAGATTATAGACTAGAATATCTATAATCTGGACTTCAGTCCATTCAAACTATGGTCCCTAATTTGCAATTAAATATAGACGTATCATAGACAAGACTATATACTATAGTTCATATTATGGACTTGATTATATACCTGCCTAAAGTCATCTCTTTAGTCAATACAGAAGACTTGACTATATTAAGTTTGTAAAAAATATATTACAAATCGAACTTTTACCTGAATAAGTTCCATTGACTTAAGTGCTGTAAACCCCCCCCCCCTTTTTGGATGTAAATTCGATTGCAAATTTAACTGCTTTTTTCCCAACACCCGCTGTCCATACAAACGTGTCCTTTTGGGAAATGTTAAAATAAAATAAACTTTTTACTTCTCTATACATGTTGTTAGCTTTTGGCCATTGAATACAGAACACATTCTTGTACAACATTGAGAAAAGAATCTCAAAAAAAAAATGCCAAATAAAGTAAAATTGCAAATAAAACATAAAACTAGAATACAAAACAGAAAAATAACATAAAGTAAATATGTGTGTGTATATATATTTGTATGTTTAGAGTGTGCCAACACAGCAGTTTTACAATGATTCTAAATATTCCTTTAGAACATTACATATTTTTTCCAAATACCAAACTACCTGGTTGAAAAGAAGTACATTTTTGAAGTAATACAAATATTACAGAGAGAAACTCAATGGTCCTTTTAGTATCCCTAAGTAATGCATCGAAAAGTCAATTCAATATTTTCAATGGCCTTCCGAACTGCAGGATGTATTATTTGTAAGCATAAGTTTGCTTACATGTGTTAGTGTTCAAAGACATTTACATCTACATAGAATTGTTGCTGTATATGTGTACGTGTGTAAAAGTCCCAAAAGTTTTAAATTACATTTTAAATTAAGCGTGTAAGTTTTGATAACAAAAATATATGACTTATCATCATCACCACACAATATACTGTATAAAAAGTAGTTATTACTACTACTTATGTAGAAAATCTGGGAATGAAAGAGAGAAACTGATTTCTTTTACATCTATACAATATGCAAAAAAGTTAAATAAAAGAAAAATACTATGATATCCTGCCAAGAATTCTTGGTTTTTTTCCGGCATGCATCGTAGACGTTTCAGCAAACTTTATATGCAAGTAAAAACTCATTTCTTAAAGACTTATAAAAAATAATTTTAATATATCTTTATTGAGTACTTAAGTACTTGTTTTTCAATGTGGAGACGGTTTTTATATAATTATTATATTAATAAAAAATGCTAATAAGTGGGTCTTTGGTATAGTGTTAATTAGAGGTAGCAAATAGAAATCTAAAGTAGTGTTTAACAATAGTACACATTTCAGTGTTATAACTTAATTGGTATTTGTAACAAAAAGCGTTTAAAACACAGACTGAAATAATACCTAATATTAACTACACGCTGAGAAAAAATATAGTTATGGTAACCATAATCTAAGAGCAACATATTATGGTTAGAATTAATGTTAAATTTAAAACATATTATGATCATTATTAGTATAATAACCTATTATATTATGATTAAATATAGTCCGAATATTTCATCATAATATAGTGATAATGTGATGTTGTAGTATCATATTGTAGTTTCAAGCAACCACATTATGATTTCATGTAATCATATAATGGCTTCAAGTAATCATATTATTGTTTCAAGTAACCATATTATGGTTACAAGTAGTCACATGTCTTCATGTAACCATATTATGGTTACATATTAAACATAATATGGTTAATCTTATTTGCTCGGCGTAAAATGTAATTATTTGTTAATTTTCTTTTAAACAAACACAAAACTTCCAATCACTGATATTCCCATAAAAAATATATATCCACACTTTCAAACCAATATAAACACAATATATATTTTTTTTTAATTATTAATTTTTTATGTAGCCTATTATATTTTTAGATAGTATTTATTTTTCACAATTATTTTAACACTACATTTGATTAACAATTTATTTAATCCGATCTAGTACGGATAAACCATACACCTGATATAAAAATGGCGATACCAAAATATTTTTAATAGTAAACGTATTTTACTTATATCTTAAACATTATATGCATAAGCGTGTAAAATCCTATTTGATAGTTTAAATGATTCTAAAGAATATAATATGTTTACATAATTATCATTATTTATTTGTTGTAAAAATAATTATTTTTCAGAGAATCATTCTCAAATTTAAAATTGTCATAAACATATAAATGTTTTCAGTAACTAAAATATTGATGAAGTTCAATAAAAATAACAATTGTTTGGTCATGACAACAAATTATTGTTACAAAAAACATAGAATAGTTTTCCTAACCATGCCGAACCATGTTTTTTCTCTGCGTGTAACTAACTAACTAAATAACTAATTAACTAACTTATTAACTAACTAACTAAATAACTAACTAACTAGCTAACTAACTAACTAACTAACATGGTAACTAACGGTTCGTCTGTCTGCTATTAAGTACATTTGTATTAAAAATAATCAAAATCGGTTATCCTCAAAATCTTAAAAATTAAAAAATAAAAACAGCTTGATAAAAAAATTGTATATAGGAAATATTTTTGGAATCAGTTTAAAATTTGTCATATCTTTGGCATTAGCAAATATTGCTCCCATAAAAGGTCCCCTTTTCCAAAAATTACCTTCATTAATCCATACCAAACAACGATATCCATGCAAGATTTGACACATACCTATATGGTGGTTGTTCACGATTTCCAATAGACTGTATTTTTAAAGTTCAAATAAAATACAACACTCTATATTCATTCAAATATTAGTAATTCAAGTTTTTATTAAACAAAAAATAGATGCAGTAGGTTGATAAAAGCATGTCAAACTGTCATTTGTTATAGTTATCTGTGTTGCACAAAGTTAAAAGAGTTGTGTTTCAAAGTGATAAAAAAAGGGAAAATTTATGTACATTTATGTTAGTATTAAATCAAATAAATCCATTAATGTATCAATTAATATAGAAACAAGACACAAAGACAATCAATTATAAAATGAAATTTATTACTATGGTGCACTTAAACAGCATATAACACATTATCAAATAATGATATCTATACGAAATATTTTAAGCATATGAAGTTATAGTTTCATGACTATTTTAAAATTTATAAATTATTTTATTTGTTAGCGTTTGACAAAAATGTATTATTTTTAAGATTTCTCAATGCATAGTTAAAGGTTAGATAATCTTTTATAATTGTAAGCATTCAACTAACGTTCTGAGTTTTTTAATCATCAATTTAAATGATGTTTAATAAATTTTTAACTACTTAAACTGTTTAATTTATTTGATTAACAAACCAATTAAACTTTAAATTATAAAACATAATAATATTATATTATTAATTCTTTTGATTATTTCCGTAATTGAAAAGAGGTTTTTTTCTAAAAATTTTATAATTTATATCATCATCATTTTGTTTGTAGGGGCAAAACTTGCTATAGCATCTATCATATCTATTGATGCTTCTCTTAGCCATTTATGAACGATAAAGTAATTTTCTGAAGGGGACTTTATATGGGTGGTAGGGTCAATTAAGGACCGATTTTTATAAAATTCTACGCAGAGATTTATGTTCTCATAAAACATATTTGTGCTGAATTTCACCGTTATTGATGCTTCTCTTAGCCAGTTATTTTTTTGAGGGGTATTATGACCCTTATGTAGAAATAAGTTTTCTCATGTCTTTAATAGAAAAAATCCCAATAGTTAAATCTATTACAATTCCAAGATTTATTGTGTGAAAGATTTAGAGATTTTCAAAATACAAATACATATATAATTATGTTCTACACAAAATTTTGTTCAACACAAATTGATAATGATCTTTAAATACGGTACGGTTAAAGCGCTTTTAGGGGCAGGAACTAATATATGAGAAATAGAAGTAAACAAAACTAATATTTTTGCCAAATTATGTATCAATAGCTTTATTTGGTAATAAGTAATGTGCGTTTAAGAAATTTTCGTAAAAGGACTTTGTATGGGAGCTATGACCAATTATGTACATAAAGACAAAATTTCAGAATTCTACTTGGTAATAAATATTGTGAATCTAAGTGATTTTCTGGACATAGTATGAGAGCTATGACCAAATATGGACCATTCAATTTTATAGTGAATTTATGTATATAAGAGCAATATTTTTGCTAAATGTATAGATATAAATATTTGGTCATGAGTTATGTGCGTTTTAGTTATTTTCGGGAGGGGACCTTGTATGGGAGCCATGACCAATTATGGACCGATCCAAAAAAGTTTCCACTGTAATACTTCTGTATATAATAGCAATACTTGTACCAAATTTTATATCGCTATCTTAATTTAGTAATGAGATATGCGCGTTTAAGTGATTTTCGGGAGGGGACCTTGTATGGGAGCTATGACTAATTATGGACCCATCCAAAAAAAATTTCCTCTGAATAAATTGTATTGATATACTATTTTAAATTCTAAAATTTTGTGAAGATATCGACATTACAACGGAAGTTATTAACAAAAAACCAAATTTCCGGGAATATGTACTTTTGTATGGGAGGTATATGAAATTGTGGACCGATTCTGGCGATTTTCACAGAGATTAAGCTCTTGTGTGGAAACGATTGTAAGCCGATTTTTATGGAATTATCTTGCATTGTTTTCGAGAAAATTACATCAGAATGTGTAAAAAATGCTTATTTTTTTCGAGGTTGTTTCAAATTTTGATTTATAACTTTTCCCGATGTGAACCGATTTTGCCCATTTTCAATACCAAACAACATAGGAAAACGAAGAACGTTTTGGATGAATTTTGTTAAATTCTATTGCTTCGTTTTATAGTGAGCGTGTTTTACACAGACAGACGGATAGACGGACAGACGGACATAGCTTAATCGACTCAGAATTTGATAAGGACCCAGAATATATATACTTTGTTGGGTCTCAGATGAATATTTTTTGGTGTTACACACGAAATGACAAAGGACCCAGAACATATGTACTTTTATGGGTCTATGACTAATATTTCGACATGTTACAAACGTAATGACAAAATCAATATACCCCCATCTTTTTTGATGGTGGCTATAACAACTTATAGTACTATATTAAATCATGCCAAATTATAAGTGCGAAAATAAGTTTTCTCTTGTTTTTTAATAGAAAATCCAAAAAATTTTAGCTTATTACTATTACAAATTCAAAATTTGTTGAACATTATAAACACCAATTTATTTTATATTTTTTTAATAGCGCCCTAAAATATGCCTCATCAATATTTAATAATTTACTTATATGCATGTGAGTGAAAATTTTGAGTTAATTCAAACACATTGTTATACACTTATTGTTTATAATTTTACTTACGATAATGCAAATAGTTAAATACGGTAAAAACGCCTATCGAGAAGAAATCTTGTATGGAAGCTATGACCATTTAAGGACCGATAATTTCTGTAAATCAAAGCAATATTTTAGTCAAATTTAGTATCTATATCGTAAGTTCGAAATAAGTAAAATGGGTAATATACGTTTAATAGTATGGGAGTGAAGGGCGTTTAAGTGATTTTCGGGACTTTGTATGGAAGCTATGACCAAATATGGAGAAATGTTTTCCTTCGTTTGAATTCTCTTGATATAAAACTTTAATTTGTAAAATATTGTGAAGAGATCGACATTCTAACAAAAGTTATTAACAATAAAAACATTTTCCGGAAATATGTATATTTGTATGGGAAATATATGAAATTGTGAACCGATTTTAACAATGTTGATCCTGACACCAAGAATTGTATCTCTGACAAAATTTATCCATTTATCTGCAGTAGTTTTTGCAAAAAAGTACAAATAAATATGTGAAAAATCACAATTTTTTCGAGGTTATCTTTTCACTCAGAACCTATTTGACCGATCTTGCTGATTTTTAATACCAAACTGCTTAGGATTAATATGATGAATATTTTCGGTAAATTTTATGGAGTTCCATTAATTCGTTCGTGAGCTTGTTTTACAGACATACAGACAGACATATATAAAACAACTCATCTCATAAGGATCAAAAATATATAAACATTGTTGGGTCTTAGATGAATATTTCTCAGTGTTACAAACGGAATGACAAACTTATATATACCTTCTATCACCGCAATTTACATACATATATAGGGGCATTTCAAATTTTTATCAATCAGGATTTTAATTTTATCTTTTTTATACCCTACACCACTGTAGTGGGGAGGGTATTATGCGTTTGTGCGGATGTTTGTAGCACCCAAAAATATTGATCCTACATCCAACTTAAAGTACACCAATTGACTCCGAATCACTTCCTTACGTTGAAAACTGATCATCTCAGTTTTATTATCAAAATCTAATTATTTGTAGAAATTTAATGAAATTTCTCTTAAATACAAATACACATAAGACAACAAATTATACATATACATATTAAAGGTTTAATTTTTAAACAAGCAGAACAAAAATCCTAAACAATTTAATACCATTTAAACCAATATTACTTAACAACCAAAAAAAAAACAACAAATATTTAGATAATAGATTATGTTTTTTTTATTTTTATGTATTTGCATTTAGTAATAAAGTCTGCACGAGTACATGTTGCTGTAATTTAAAAAACCACAATTAATTTAATAACAAAATAATATAAATATTTCATGCTAATTATATGCAACATGCATATAAAATTTACCCCGAATATGCGATGTGTATAACGTGGAATTTAATAAATGAAAAGCGCATGCAACATAGAAATTTAAACTAACTTCGATTAGTGTTAGTTATGTGTATGTTTGTATATTAGGGTGGTACAAAATTTTGCTAAGTATTAATATGTCAGATGCACTGACTTAATCTCTTTAAAATTGTGAATTCATAATAAAGTGGAAATTATTTTACAACAGACCTTTAAATGTATTCAAAGTTTATTTACTATATGTCAACAAACAAATCTTACTAATAAAGAAAGCATAAACAGATGACCGTATATGACTAGATCTTCGGCCAATGACAATATTAATATATTTTCAAAATATTACAAGAACTGTGAAAAACGTCTCTAATAAGTGTTATAAATTAAAATTTTTAATAAACTGAATACTTTAAAATGAATTAATTTATTAATTAAGTAAATTAAATAATGTCCTTAAATGAAAAATTTCATTTTTTTTGGACTAAATTTTCTTACATTCCTGTTATCATCAAATCTGTCTACCTGTATGCAACAGCCAAATAGATTTTATGAAAATTAAAATATTTTCATGCTTCAGATGATCATGAAGGTGGTAAGGCAGCCGGCATTTAAACAATTTTGCAATCTAAAACTAATAGGAGCCTATAATAAGTATATAATGTTAATATAAACCTCCCCCATACACAAATAGTTTGATTATTGAACTCTACTCAAATGCATACGTTCGATAATGTAAATACATTTACACACACATTTACTTCTAAGTACTACACATGTTTATGTATAAGAATGACCCCAAAAAATGTATTATCAATAACTGCAGCATTAATGCAGAGAATTGAAATCAAGCTATTATTTACCAATTTCTTGAAATTACTTGATTTTTTAAAATTTGAAGATTTTCACACAAATTTCTTATCGTTAATGAAAATGGGCAATATCGATCCTAGTTTTCGAATGGCCCTTACACAAATGAACCCCCGGAAACAGGATTTACGAATATTACTGTTTTGATAGTACGAGTATAGCAAATTCAAAACAAATTACACATAAATAAACTATAATCTCTCTACAACATTTAATGGGGATCAACCTGTAAATGATTTTACCTATAAAGGTACCAACCAGATAATAACTATAACTCTCATTACTGACTTAAAAATATAAATATATATAAAATATAAATATATATAAAATATAATGATAAGCTCATCAATGAAGTTTGACATTAATAAGTTTCTTGCTAGCCAACACCTCTGTACTATGCTCTTTATCGGAATCGGTCCATAATTTTTCTTAACACTCATTACTAACTACCAGTGTAGTGATGAAAAGTAACGTAAGTTTCTTACAAGCCAAAACCTCTCTACTGACTTTTATAAGCATCAACTTATGATAGGCCTATATATGTCCCCTTCAAAAAATTACTTTAACACTCATGAGTCGGTAACTCATCCTACCCCTATATAACCCCCTTCAGAAAAAAATATGATATTCGATGCAAACAAGTTTAATTTGTACCGAAGTCATTCTACGAAAAGCTGTGAGGATCGGCCAATAATTGACAGCACCCCTCATATAATGTCCTCATCAGTAAATGTGATCAGGAGGATTCAGAAAAAAAATTTACATACAAATGTTTTACAAAGAAACATTATTCCTTACTTCGAATTTCGAATTTGTTCCATAACTAATTGTATGAGTATTTGAACCTACCCGTATAAAAGGTCGCTCTCATACATACATACATACATACATACATACATACATACATACATACATACATACATACATACATACATACATACATACATACATACATACATACATACATACATACATACATACATACATACATACATACATACATACATACATACATACATACATTTGACACCAACTCATTTTCAACGCTTCCTCACACAGTCACCACACACAGAGAAAAAACATAGTTCGACATGGTTACTATAACTAAACTATGTTCACTGTAACAATATATTTTTCCCAAAAACATATAATTGTCATTTTAATTCTATTTCAACAATATTGTAATGTAATCATTTTCATGTTCATGGTAATTATAAATTTGAGTATGATTCACTGAAAAATAATTATTTTTTCAATAACTAAGTAATGGTAACGCTAAAAACATATTATGTTACTAACAAATATTTAAACATACAAATAACCATTATATGTTATTTATCTATATGTTATATAACCATTGTATGTTATGTTGTTATAAATAACCATTATATGTTTTGTTGTTCTATGTCTGTTGCTACAACAAACAAAAACAACTTTAGCCACACACCTCACACATATTATTTTGTGTGTGTGCGACTATAAAAAAGACAAAATAATTCTCATATGATTTATAACATTATATGTATAAGTATTTCACTTTGCATAGAATAATGTAGTTATGTTTTTGCGAATCAAATTGAAGTTTGTATATCGTGTCGTTTAATGTAGGTTTTTACTAATATTATGGTAAATAAAAATTATTATGATAAAATATTTTAGATCATTTTAATCATAATATGATAATTTAAAATTGTTACAATAACCTTAATATGTTTCTTTTAAAACATGGTTATCATAATCATGTTTATTCTCTGCGTGCACTCTGAGGAATATCTGCTGTCATTTGGTAACAGCACTGAACTTATTCCGAAATATAGATTTCACCGTGCATCAACAGCCACTTTGTGGATTCTGAAGGAACCTAAACCAACTGACCACGACAAGACCTGCGGGTAATAGGCCACCCGTAGTATCAGATTATATCGTTCTCTGGTTTGACTCCACGTCAAATTATTCCAAGAAATTTCCGAGTGAATTGACATCAGTAGTTTATAGTCCAGGAAAACTAGAGGTACGGTAAGACCCGTGTACTTCAACATTTGTACTGCATCATATATATTTGACACCAACTCATTTTCAACGCTTACGCACACAGTCACCACTCTGAGGAGTATTTGTTGTCTTTTGGCAACAGCACTGAACTTATTCCGAAATATAGATTCCCCGCGAATTTGGATTTTAACCACAGCCACTTAGTGGATTCCGAAGGAACCTCAACCAACTGACCACGACAAGATTTGTAGGTAACTGTCTATCCGTAGTATCAGATTATATTGTTCTCTGGTTCGACGCCATGTCAAATTATTCCAATAAATGTCCGAGTGAATTGACATCAACAGTTTATAGTCCTGGCACACTAGAGGTACTGGCAGTATTTCTTTACTCCGGGATTGCATTCCACAAAGATCTAGAAGCAAAAAATTAAATCGTTATCAATTAGAGTCATACTAATGTTAATGGTATATGTATATGTTTAGTGTCAAATTAGTTGTTGTACATGCTTCGTGTTCATATTAGGGAATAGTAGAGAAAATAATTGGTAAATTCAAATATACTCGTAGTTTAATTAACAAAAATATAAGTTTATACTTAATTAGTAAAGAATTTTGGGATGCTTATGCTGTAATGAAATTTAATATATATATTAAACGGAAACTAAAGAAAAAATATTACATATTTCAAAATGTTATTTACAATTTTGGAAATATTTACGTAAATATATTTTAATAGATTTTCATTCATCTGTTAAACACACGATTTTACTTTGCAAATTAATTTTTTTATTAAATTAAATTTTTTACTCGCAAAGCTTTCAATATAATCAAAAATATATATAAAAAAAAAATTCTAAAAAAATGAACTTTTGCCTGGAATGACACTGGCAGATACAAACAAATGTCTTGTTGGCTAAAAATAAAAAAAAAATTAATATGTTTATGTACACTAACTATATACATACATATTTAAAAGTTTTAATCAGATTATGCTGCTGACATCAATTTATTAAAAACATGCAAGTGTTATTAACAGAAAAACATAAACTAAACTGAAACTTGTTTTAAACAAAAAAACGTTTATTTAATAAATTAATAAACATTAAATTTAGAAATTTATTTTCATGTGTTTTTCATTTACAAAAGTTTTAAAATCAATTTAACTTTTAACATTAACTACGTATTCATATATGCAGCACTTTCAACATATACTTAGTAGTTTTCAATCCTTTTCTATAAGAATAGAGGGGACATTGAAAAACTTTAATACAATTAAATCTCTTTTAACTTCTTTGGCCATAAAATACGAGTTTTTAAATTGAAAAGGTCATTAATGTTAAACGGTCTGTGAACGTTTAAGTAAGAAGTGTAATAAGCTTCTGCGTATAAATTTAAATAAATATTTGAATGAATTTATGTATACATAACTCCTTGCATATATTAATGTTACTTAAAAAAACTAATGAAATAGTAAAGACATAGACCAATTTAAATAGAATTACTAACGCTTTGGTTGTAAGTAATTTAAAGAATAATTAAAATTTTGAATAAATAGTTTAGTTAAACAATTAAATTGTTTGTGTGGGTTAAGTTGTTGGAAAAAGAAACGTTTTTATGAAATGGTTGAAATATTAAGTATATACTAAAATTGGTTTAGCCTTTAAAGATAATTAGATTATATTTATGACCATCCGCAGCCAGCCAAATTAAAAAACAAGTAGTAAAGTATAGTCGGGCATGGCCGACCATGTCATACCCTGCACCATGAATATATTTTTAAAATTTTTACTTTTTATAAAGTAACTTTTATGTTGAATATTACCATAATTCTAAAATATTTAAGCAATTTATTGATAAAAAAAAACAAAAATTTCTAAATGAGGATTTATATAGGTCAAATATGGGCCGATCCTCGGTAAATTTGGGAAAAGGATATATTTTAAAATAACAGTTAGTTTTGTTGAGTTTCATTGCGATACAAATGGTAACAAGTCAATTTCAGACGTTTAAGACATTTTTTGAAGGGGGGTTTGTATGGGGGCTAGGGTCAAATAAGAGCCGATCCTTACGAAAAGCGTCATTTATACATATATAAAACTTATTTGTGCCAATTTTTAGAGAGATAATAGAATATTTGACGTAATTATGGCATAAAAAGTTTAAATCGGGAGGTACGGTTGTATGGAGGCTAGCCTATTTTCAATAGGCTTCGTCCCTGTGCCAAAAAACATGCTTGGTCCAAATTTCATCAAATTATCTTGAAAATTGTGGCCTGTAACTTGCGCACAAGGTTTACATGGACAGACGGACATGTCTTAATCGACTCAAAAAATGATTCTGAATTGATCGGTATACTTTAAGGTGGGTATTAGATCAATATTTTTGTATGTTACAAACATCAGCACAAACGTATAAAGCCCTCCCCACTATAGTGGTGTAAGGTATAACAAATAAGAAATTATAGTCGGGCGAGGACGCCCATATAATAACAAGCCCCATTCGGGGGTTCAGTTATATGGCGGCTAGGTTAAATAATGGACTGATCTTAACCATTTAAGGACATAGCTAAATCGACTCAGAAAATGATTCTGAGCCGATTGACATACTTTAAGGCGGACCAATATTATTGTGCGTTATAAATATCAGCACAAACCCAATATACTCTCAGAATTGTTCGTGTAATGTTTGGACATTTTATCTGTTATAGTTTCCCTGATATATAAATTTTTGGATTTAACTAATATCACAGGCCCAAAACCCCCTAATGAATGTCCGACCATTTAATGTTCACACATATATCAAAGTGAAAATTTTTGCTCTTATCTCTTATCAGATATAGACATTTTTTTATTTATTTCATACGGAAGGTGCCACGCCCCTCATTGCTAGTCCTCCTATTTATTTTTCAAACGTTCACTATAATGTCAAAGTTATTCCTGCAAAATTTGAGGATATAAGCTCCAAAAGTTTTTTGATTGACGAATTTTTCTATTTAATTCATATGGATAGTGCTAGTCTGCCCATTTTTTTTTCAGTATTGCCCTTGTCAAGTTCGCTGGGTAGTATTCCAAATATAAAATAATAAAATACATATTTACGTATTTATGCAAAAATTTTATCAGTAACATTTATTATCAGTTTACTTCGCATTCCCAAAATTAGCTCTAAATAATAAAGTTTTCCCTGTAGCAAAATAAAAATATACCCTCACTGTCACATCCCTATAAACCCTAACTATCAAACTACTAATTAATTTTAAAGCCCTCGTATTATTATCGGATTTAAGTTTCAAATTTAATAGAGCCTAGTGTGTGTATGAAAATTTCTATCATTATTATAATGATTATTACACAATTGAATTACATACATTTGTGTATTTAAAATATATACTTGGTTTACTGTTTGTTTATCATTATTATTTCATTTTATTGACCGTGTATAGTGAAACAAGAATGTTACATTTATAACGGTTAAATTATTAAAGGATTATTGTATCAAGTGTCATTGGAGCAAACCCATAAACTATATGTTATTATACATGATGTCGTTGTTGTTTCTTGTAATTAAGAACTATTTAAGGGTCTATTTTGGGACAATTTGTTTTGAAAATTTTTGAGTTTTTTAAAAAAGAAAAGTTATTTTTTAAAGTATAGAATATACCCAGCCAAAGCTCGCTAATGGCATGTACTTACGTAACGACAGGCTTTTTAATTTACTACTACTTACCGTATTACTTCTAAGTATTCTTATAATGATTTATATATTATCAGATACATAAGAATGTACTTTATTTTGAGATTTGCTGTTTTATTTGATTTTATTAATCTGTTTTTTACACGCTGAAGAAAATAGGTATTCTGTATGTATTTGTAAGTACTTATTTAAGTAGTTACTTTTAAGCGAGCGGTTTTTTATTGACTTTTTGGCTCCTTACTTTTATTGTATGTTTTTGCTTATGTAAGTAAGTGTTATTCATAAAGCTTATTTACTACAAAACAGGCCTAACTTAAAGCTCGAACCTGTATTACACACAATTTTCTTAAACACTCTATATATTTACACTAATGTTTAACTACATCTATGCTATTAAATAAGGAGTATAAAGTTTTAATAATGTTTTGAGAAAACTATGTAAATACACATTTAAATGTTCATGAGTAAAGTAAACAAATTTAGATAAATACATGTTTATATTATAAACAAGTTATAGTCGGGAGAGGCCGACCATATAATACCCTACACCTGTATACGAATAGAATGTAATTTAGTTTTCATAATAAAGCATTTAATTTGAATTGCACTTTACCTCAGATATACATAAGCCATTTATTGTTTAATAAAACTGTGAATATTTATGTATAATTATGATGAGGGCTTTATATAGGGGCTAGGGTCAAATGAGGCCATATAATTATAAAGTTCATCAGAGTCACCAAGGCTAGTATAGAACTTGGTTTTGCAGCTTTTTGTCTAGATACGAGTATATTAAATGTAATTGTGAACTTAAAAGCCCTATTTGGCGGGTTCAGTTGTATGGGGCCTAAGTGAAATAATAGACCGATGTTAACTGTTATATAGGCTTCGTCTACACTACCATAAAATATCATGTGCCCATTTCATTACATTATCTCCAAAATTGCGACCTGTAGTTTTATTACAAGGTTTGCAAGCTCTATTGGGGTGTTCAGTTGAATGGGGGCTAGGTCTACGGTACAATAGAAGATCATGTACCAAATTTCGTTGAATTATCTCCAAAATTGTTACCTGTAGTTTGATTACAATATATGCAAGCCCTATTCGGGGGTACAGTTCTATGTGGGCCAGGTGAAATAATGGATCGATCTTAACCATTTTCAATAGAGTTCGTCACTAGGGCAATAGAATATCATATACCAAATTCAAAATTGCGACCTGTAGTTTAATTACAAGGTTTACATGGACGGACATAGCTAAATCGACTCAGAAAATGATTCTGAGCCGATTGGTATACTTTAAGGTGGGTATATTATTGTGCGTTACAAACATCAGCACAAACCCAATATACCCTGCCCACAAAAGTGGTGTCGGGTATTAAAAGCCAAAGCTTAAGAAAACAATTGTAGTATCATTGTGGTAAAAGTTAAATAATTGAACTAAAACTTATAAACCATTTATATAATTTTGTCGTTTGGTTAGTTAGTTAGTTTGTTAGTTAGATAGTTAGTTAGTTAGTTAGTTAGTTAGTTAGTTAGTTAGTTAGTTAGTTAGTTAGTTAGTTAGTTAGTTAGTTAGTTAGTTAGTTAGTTAGTTAGTTAGTTAGTTAGTTAGTTAGTTAGTTAGTTAGTTAGTTAGTTAGTTAGTTAGTTAGTTAGTTAGTTAGTTAGTTAGTTAGTTAGTTAGTTAGTTAGTTAGTTAGTTAGTTAGTTAGTTAGTTAGTTAGTTAGTTAGTCAGTTAGTTAGTTAGTTAGTTAGTTAGTTAGTTAGTTAGTTAGTTAGTCAGTTAGTTAGTTAGTTAGTTAGTTAGTTAGTTAGTTAGTTAGTTAGTTTGTTTGTTAGTTCGATAGTTAGTTATTTAGTTAGTTAGTTAGTTAGTTAGTTAGTTAGGTAGTTAGTTAGTTAGTTAGTTAGTTAGTTAGTTAGTTAGTTAGTTAGTTAGTTAGTTAGTTAGTTATGTATTATGTGCACTAGTTATAGTTTTAAGCCTTCTTACTTTCGGATAAAAACTATTTACACACATTTTAATAAATTAAACTTTAAATATTTCTATTAATTTACGGATCAATACTATTGAATAGAAATATTTAAGTGCTTAATTGATATTTTACCATTGAAAACACATAAATTATAAGATTTAAAAATTAAATTTTACAGATAATTTTCCACATGAATTTGTACTTTAATCCAGATACGAGTATTAATATTATATTATTATGAAATAATAAATATAAAATATTGAATGAATGCATCTTATCTGTGTTGTTTTAGACTCAACATGTGAAACTTTAATTATGCATGCACGAGTATAATTTTAAAAGATTTTGCTTTAAGTAAATACTTTCGAAAGATTTATAAAGTATATACATATGTATATATGTATGTATATACATACATATATGATAGAAAATAGAAAGAAGTGTATGTACATAAGTAAATATGAAAAGAAAACAAACGAACAGAATTTTAAAAGAGTGCAAATATTGGAGTAGAGATTAATGTTAAACAAATCTAAGGAAATATGGAAATATAGAAAACGGCAAAATATATAAAACTATATATGTTTTAAGGGAAATTGTAAAGACCTCAATTCTGTGTGCTGAAGTGATTATCGGAAGTGGACATTATATGGGAGCTGTCTTATTATGGACTGATCTGGAGAAAAAAATTGTCTTAGTATGTACAGGTGACCTCCTCATGTCCCGTAGATATAACACTATCCAACAATTTCGGAAATACTCCAATGAGTGGTCATTATCAATAATATTATTAAATTTTTTAAATGGGATTTGTAGCCAATTATCTAGAGAATCGGTCCAAAAGTCATTATCAATAACATTATTTAATTTTTTAGAATGGGATTTGTAGCCCATTCCAGCCCAGTCCAAAAGTATAAAATAACTTATTAAAAACTAATAAATACAACTAACTTATATAAAGACTAATAAATACAAAAAATAACTGCAGAGACAGTTGTATTCTTGGAAAAGTTGGGTAAGCACATTTGTAAGCTGTTATTATACCCTTCACCTTCGTGAGAAGGGTATATATAAGTTTGTCATTCCGTTTGTAATTTCTATAATATAATTTTCCGACACTATAAAGTATATATATTCTGGATCCTTATAGGTAGCGGAGATGATTAAGCCATGTCCGTCTGTCTGTCTGTCTGTCTGTCTGTCTGTCTGTCTGTCTGTCTGTCTGTATGTTTGTTGAAATCAGTTTTTAGAAGACCCCAGATATCTGCGAGATCCGAATCTTCCATAATTCTATCAGACATACGACCGGCAAGAACGCTATTTAAAATCAGCAAAATCGGTCCATAAATAACGGAGGTATGAGCAAAAAACCGAGACAACCTCTGAAAATTTCATATAAAATTTAGATTTTTTATTCATGCTCAGACAGAAACTGCAAAAAACAAAAACAAAATACATAACAATACGGTAAATATTGTTATTGTAATTTGTTTATAAAAGCAAAGCAGAGCAAGAGCAGCAGAGCAAGAGTAGCAGAGCGAGAGCAGCACTAATGTTTTGTTATTGGCTAGAAATATGAAATTAAGTATGTAGAGCCTGGATTAAGTGAGAACCTATAAAAGGGGACTTTCTGGTACTTTTTCGTTCTTCAAAAGGTATTTTTTGAAATTTCTATAATATTGAACCTAGAAACATGAAATTAAGTATGCATGGCCCGGATTAAGTGAGGACCCAAACAAGGGGAGTTTTTGGTACTTTTTCGTTTTTCAAAAGGTACTTTTTGCAATTTATACAATATTGAACCTAGAAACATGTAATTAAGTATGTATGGCCCGGATAAAGTGAGGACCCATACAAGGGGACTTTTTGGTACTTTTTCGTTTTTCAAAAGGTACTTTTTGCAATTTCTACAATATTGAACCTAGAAACATGTAATTAAGTATGTATGGCCCGGATTAAGTGAGGACCCATAAAAGGGGACTTTTTGGTACTTTTTCGTTCTTCAAAAGGTACTTTTTGCAATTTCTACAATATTGAACCTAGAAACATGTAATTAAGTATGTATGGCCCGGATTAAGTGAGGACCCATACAAGGGGACTTTTTGGTACTTTTTCGTTTTTCAAAAGGTACTTTTTGCAATTTCTACGATATTAAACCTAGAAACATGTAATTATGTATGTATGGCCAGGATTAAGTAAGGACCCATAAAAGGGGACTTTTTGGTACTTTTTCGTTTTTCAAAAGGTTTCTACGATATTAAACCTAGAAACATGTAACTAAGTATGTATGGCCAGGATTAAGTGAGGACCCATGAAAGGGTACTTTTTGGTACTTTTTCATTCTTCAAAAGGTACTTTTTGAAATTTCTATAATATTGAACCTAGAAACGTGTTATTAAGTTCGTATATCCCGGATTAATTGAGAACCAGTAAAAGGGGACTTCTTGGTACTTTTTCGTTCTTCAAAAGGTACTTTTTACAATTTCTACAATATTGAACCTAGGAACATGTAATTAAGTTTGTATGGCCCGGATTAACTGAGGACCCATAGATGGGGACTTTTTGGTACTTTTTCGTTCTTCAAAAGGTACAAAAGGCTTTAAACACATCATGGTGAAGGGTATATAAGATTCGGCACAGCCGAATATAGAACTCTTACTTGTTTTTAAAAATAGTTAGTTATTCCACATTGCTTCAATATTACTTGTCTGCTTACCGCATCAATAAAATTTTTAAAATTGTCATTTTCAGTTCTTACTAGGGATGCCAAACGGGAATTCCCGATTCCCAAAAATCCCGGAATTTTCGGGATTTGAAAGTTCCGAAAACCGGGAATTTTAAAAATGAAATCCCGGGGATTTTCGTGATTTTAAAATCCCGAAGTGTTTTCCCTCTAAATTTATACATTTTAAAATATTTAATAAGAGAATTTTAATAGTTTTTGACTTGATTTGTACCACGCCTTCGATATATTTAATCAATTTATTGTTAAAAATTAATTTTCTGAAATGCGCTTTATATAGGGGCTTCCCCCAAAGCCTCCTATTTGAGGCGATCCTCATAAAATTTGGAGGATAAATTTATGGTCACATAAAATGTATTTACGCTGAATTTCACTATGGCACTAGTCATTTTACGCGGATTGTGGATATTAAAGTCATTTTTTGAAGGGGGGATTTATAAGGAGGCTTGAGTCAAAAGAGGCCTGAAATTTAATAGGGTCTTCAAGGCTAGTATAAAACTTAGTTGTGCCAGTTTTTGTCAATATACGAGTATATTAAACATAATTATGAGCTACTCGGGACAAACCCAATATATCCTCCCACTCCCTCTAAAGTGGTGTAGGATATAAAAAGGACAATAAATAGGCATTGATACTATCGGATATGGGTATATCAGAATATATACTGGCAGTCAACCTGTTAATAAGATGGCGAGATGATATTTCTCTTATTTGGGTAAGAGGACACGATATATAACTGGAAATAATATTGCTAATAACTTGGCAAAAGCTGGAACTACTATGGCTATACTTGATATAGACCAGTTTTGTAGTGTTTCCCTTGTGGCCATTAAAAACCATATATACGATATTCAGCTCAAAACGTTTGGTCACATGAGTGGCATACTTAATGTATTCATATTGTAATATGAAATAGAAAATGTTATTTTTGTCAGTAAATTATTAAGATTTGTTGAAAATTTATTTATATTTTACGGGATTTATAAATCCCGAAAATTCCGGGATCCCGATATCGGGATTCCGGGATTCATTTAAAAATCCCGAATCTCGGGACTTTTAAAAATTAGTTCCGATTGGCATCCCTAGTTCTTACTCATCTTCAAAAATATGAAACAAATATTGTTGGCCTTACATAACAAAACATATTATGTATTATGGTACACTGAAAATAATCCATGCTCAACTTTACGAAAAAAAAAATTCGTAACTTCTATTTTCGTAATATTTACAAAAATTTCGTATATAATACGAAATATTATTTAATAAAACCCTTTTCTATTTTTACGAAAGTACGAAAACCTTTCGTAATATTTTTTATACCCTCCACCACCATCAGTGGTGATAGAGGGTATATATAACTTTGTCATTCCGTGTGTAACACCAAGAAATATTCATCTGAGACCCAACAAAGTATATATATTCTTGGTCCTTATGAAATTCTGAGTCGATTTAGCTATGTCCGTCTGTCTGTCCGTCTGTCCGTCTCTCCGTCTGTCTGTCTGCCTAAAACACGCTCACGTTAAAACTAAGCCAAGGACATCAACCAAATTCACCGAAAATATTTGTTGTTGTCCTAAGCAGTTTGGTATTGAAAATGGGCAAAATCGGTTCACATCGGGAAAAGTTATGAATCAAAATTTGAAACAACCTCGAAAAAAATGTGCATTTTTTACACATTCTGATGTAATTTTATCGAAAACTATGCAAGATAATTCCATAAAAATCGGCATACATTCGTTTCCGCACAAAAGTTTAATATCTGTGGAAAATCGCCAGAATCGGTCCACAATTTCATATACCTCCCATACAAAAGTACATATTCCCGGAAATTTGGTTTTTTGTTAATAACTTCCGTCGTTATATCGATATCTTCACAAAATTTTAGAAATTAAAATTCTATGATAATAGAATTTATTCAGAGGAAAAATTCTTTGGATGGGTCCATAATTGGTCATAGCTCCCATACAAGGTCCCCTCCCGAAAATCACTTAAACGCGCATAACTCATTACTAAATTAAGATATTGATATAAAATTTGGTACATGTATTGCTCTTATATACAGAAATAATTCAATGAAAGCTTTTTTGGATCGGTCCATAATTTTTCATAGCTCCCATACAAGGTCCCCTCCCGAAAATCACGTAAACTCGCATAACTCATTAGTAAATTAAGATATCGATATAAAATTTGGTACAAGTATTGCTTTTATATACTGAAATATAACAATGGAAGTTTCTTTGGATCGGTTCATATTTGGTCATAGCTCCCATACAAGGTCCCCTCCCGAAAATCACTTAAATGCACATAACTCATTACTAAATTAAGATATCGATATAAAATTTGGTACAATTATTGCTTTTATATACAGAAATATTACTATGAAAGCTTTTTTGGATCGGTCCATAATTGGTCATAGCTCCCATACAAGGTCCCCTCCCGAAAATCACTTAAACTCGCATAACTCATTACTAAATCAAGATATTGATATAAAATTTGGTACATGTATTGCTCTTATATACAGAAATATTGCAATGAAAGTTTTTTTGGATCGGTCCATAATTGGTCATAGCTCACATACAAGGTCCATTCCGAAAATCAGGTCCCATCCCGAAAATCATTACTCAATTAAGATATCGATATAAAGTTTGGTACAAGTATTGCTCTTATATACAGAAATATTACAAAGAAAGATTTTTCCGATCGGTTCATATTTGGTCATAGCTCCCATACAAGGTCCCCTCCCGAAAATCTTTTAAACGCGCATAACTCATTACTAAGTTAAGTTATTGATATAAAATTTGGTAAAAGTATTCTTATATACAGAGAAATAACATTGTGAAATGTTTTTCCGGACGGTCCACAATTGATCATAGCTCCCATATAAGGTCCCTTTTAGAAAAACACACATACAAGGTTCCCTTCCGAAAATCAGAAAAAACGCACATAACTCATAACCAAATGTTTATATCCATACATTTAGCAAAACATTGCTCTTATGTACATAAATTCACTATAAAATTGTTTTATGACCGGTCCATATTAGGTCATAGCTCTCATACTAGGTCCAGAAAATCACTTAGATTCACAATATTTATTACCAAGTAGAATTCTGAAATATTGTCTTTATGTACATAATTGGTCATAGCTCCCATACAAAGTCCTTTTACGAAAATCTCCTAAACTCACATTATTTATTACCAAATTAAGCTATTGATACATAATTTGGCAAAAATAATAGTTTTATATACTTCTATTTCTCTTATACTAGGTCCAGCCCCTAAAAGCGCTTTAACCGTATTTAAAGAGCATTATCAATTTGTGTTGACCAAAATTTTGTGTAGAACAAAATTATATATGTATTTGTATTTTGAAAATCTATAAATCTTCCACACACATACAAACATGCAAATTACTAATTTTATAATGTTCAATGAATCTTGGAATTGTAATAGATTTAACTTTTGGGATTTTTTCTATTAAAGACACGATAAAACTTATTTCTACAAATATTTGATCAATTAGAAAAGTAATAACATAGAAGTAGCTGGTGGAGGGTATTTAAGATTCGGCACAGCCGAATATAGCACTCTAACTTGTTTTCTTAAATTTTAGCGAAATTAAACATAATGATATTAATTATATTATGATTAAATAAAACTACAACATTTTTATAAAATTTCAGAAAAAGTATAATATTATTGTCGAATTATTTTCAGAAAAAATGAAAAATTTGATCTAAAAATTAGAAAATTTATTTAAAAATGAACAAAAATGTTTGAATAAATTAATATTTCGTAAATTTTACCATATTTATTCAAAATTTCCTTTTTTCAATTTATGTAAATTAATTTTTTTCAAGAATATTTTGCATTATACTAAAATATTTCATACAATTTCGTATATATTACGAAAGAATTTCGTGGTGCGAAACAACGAACAATTCGTACAATGTACGACATTTTTCGTATATATTAGGCATGGATGTTTCTCAGTGTATGTATGAATATGAATTATGTGCGTTTAAGTATTTTTGGGGATGAACCTTGTTTGGGAGCTATATAATAATGGGCCGATCAGGTACAATATATTCTTATGTACATATTAGAGTTGGGTTTTGTCTTATTATGGTTATTGTTCAATTGATTTTCAGATGTGAGCCTTATGTGGACAAATATGAACCGATCTAGGTTTTAGTTAGTAATACGATATTGATATACTATATAAGATATAAGAGGAGTTATTACCAATATTTATAATAAACTTCTCAAAAGCATATGTAACAGAATTATTGAAGACTTGGACTTAAAAGACACAGTAGTGTCTTCTGCAAACATACACACATACAGGCAGATGGACACTTAATCGACTGCGATATCTATAAGAGTCTACAATATATACATCGTTCTCGCGAAGTTTAAGTTCCAGTCGAATATAGCACCCTAGCTAGGATTTGAATGATTGTTGGATAATTAATCAGTAAACTGAGCCTGTGTGCTTAAAAAATAATTGGAAAATTATCCAGATTAAATACTTATTATTACAAAAACAATAACAATATGTACAGTAATCATAAATTCATCATCGTGGTATTTGAAATATGAAGAGTCGCACATCGAGTGTCATTTTCCCCCGACGAATGTATAATTTATGATCAAAAAATTTTTGCATATTATTATATAGAAATATAAATTAGAATTAAAGCAAAATAAGAATAAATAGGAAAAATTAAAGTTAAATTAAGGAATGTAAATATAATGAGATAATGAAATATAAAGCTCGTAAACATGTAACTATATGTGATCATTTTAATTGCTCAGAAGAGTCTCGAATATGATACACGAATATGATCAAAATGTAAAAGAATGTTAGCTGAACTTAAACGATTTTACAGTATGTATTTTAGTTAGTAAACAACTTATAAATTAACAAATCTTTAGTTATAATAAAATACAAAAGTCCTTATCTCCAATAACAACAATTCACTAGGCGAATAAAATCTTTAACACCTCTGAATTAAAATAAACACTAAAATAATATTTATATAAATATATCTGTGGTTCATACTGATATGATATGAATAAACAAATGTGTATAACAGTCTGTGTAATTACAAGAGTACATTAAGCGTTGAGTGTTAAGTATAAACTTCTAAGCATTAATTGAGTGTAAATAACACGATTTTAAATTAACAACTATTATTTTTATTGAAAATAAATTAATAAATTAAAAAAAATCAACCTCTCCGTGACAATGTTCTAACGAGGAACATTGCCGTGACCAGGATTCGAACCTGGGTTACTACGGCCACAACGTAGGGTCCTAACCACTAGACGATCACGGCTATTGAGGTTATGCCCGCATAGCTCATACAAAGCGTGTTAAAAATAGTATTCAATGATAATAAGTATATGTGAGAGAGAGAGAGAGAGAGAGCGAGGTTATTGTTATTGTCACTGCCGCTAAAGAGAAAGAGTGGAGCTCTCGCTACCACTTACAACAAACAACATTTAGTTGTTGGTGAATGAATGTGAAAGGCATAAATTATTAGATAAAGAAAACAAAATACAACAAAACGCAACAAAATTACTCATGCTTGTGTTTTGAAATAACAGCTAAAGAAACTACATGTTTAGACACGATAGTGTGGTAAAAAATTTTTTGAAAGTCTATTTTATATTTATTGTTTATTGCTTTTGATTTCTTTTTTTTTTATAAGACACAAAAGAAAACCGGCTAATAGATGGTAAATTGTTTAATACAATATCTTGCATGTTTATATAAACTAGCTTTAGCCAATTAAATGTTTATTGCTGTTGTTAAAAATCAAGTTATTTTTAGAAAATTAATGAATTTTTATTAATTTTGATTAAAAGTTTTTATGTATTACCACTACTTTATTAAGAATATATAAAAAGAAAAACTTGTTAGTGATATTTCTAGTATTACGAGTAGTCCAAAAATATCACTGTTAATGAGCTTTAATATAAATATGAAATTCAAGTCCAGCTTCCCAAGGTTTCACATAGCCGTGATCGTCTAGTGGTTAGGACCCTACGTTGTGGCCGTAGTAACCCAGGTTCGAATCCTGGTCACGGCAATGTTCCATGAAGAAACATTGTCACGGGTGAAATCAGTTTTTTACTAGTTTATTTCATAATTTAAGAAATAACACTATTTGGTCATAACAATAAGTATGAATATGTATAGAAATTACGTATTTAAATAATTGTGATCTAAATGTGTAACAAGTAAAGCTTACACTTAATTTTATATTGCAAATCACATTTAAAGTGAAAGTGACTTGAAGTTATTAATTTCTATTTTTAGACCAATTAAATTTCAATTATTTAAAAATTGTTCGAAATAACGGTAATTTATGATTTCACATAGCCGTGATCGTCTAGTGGTTAGGACCCTACGTTGTGGCCGTAGTAACCCAGGTTCGAATCCTGGTCACGGCAATGTTCCTTCTCGGAAACATTGTCACGGGTGAAATCTTTTTTATTTACTCAATCCTCTATAGCAACCGGAACATGTGTGTATGTATAATAATACCTAAAGCAAGTAATAGTTATATTCGGACTATTGCGACATCGTTCGCTTTGGAATTGTATTATTATTTATGAGGTATCGAACCGATTGTACATAGATACATTCTCGTGAAAATCTGTACATTGATTTGGATTCGCATACAAACAGATTGACTCCTGTTATGTTGATATTGTACTGTTATCTCCAAGTCATTCTATCTATCTATCTATCTATCTATCTATCTATCTATCTATCTATCTATCTATCTATCTATCTATCTATGTATCTATCTATCTATCTATCTATCTATCTATCTATCTCCCTCCAACACCATCAGTGGTGATCGAGGGTATATATAAATTTGTCATTCCATGTGTAACACCAAGAAATATTCATCTGAGACCCAATATTCATCTGGGTACTTATCAAATTCCGAGTCGATTTAGCTATGTCCTGTTTGACTGTTCGTCTTTCTGTGTAAACACGCTCATGATAAAACGAAGCATTTAACCAAATTCACCCAAAATGTTCTTCGTTTTCCTAAGTTGTTTGGTATTGAAAATGGGCAAAATCGGTTCACATCGGGAAAAGTTCAAAATTTGAAACAACCTCGAAAAAAATATGCATTTTTTTACACATTCTGATGTAATTTTCTCGAAAACTATGCAAGATAATTCCATGAAAATCACCATACGTTCATTTCTACACAAGTGCTTGATCTGTCCACAATTTCATATACCTCCCATACAAAAGTACATATTCCCGGAACTTTGGTTTTTTGTTAATAACATCCGTCGTAATGTCGATATCTTCACAAAATTTTAGAAATTAAAATCTTATATCAATAGAATTGTTTCAGTGGAAAATTTTTTCGATGGGTCCATAATTGATCATAGCTCCCATACAAGGTCCCCTCCGAAAATCACTTAAACGTACATAACTCAGTACTAAATTAGGATATTCATATAAAATTTGGTACAAGTATTGATCTTATATACAGAAATATTACAATGAAAGGTATTTTTGGATCGGTCCATAATTGGTTATAGCTCCCATACAAGGTCCCCTCCCGAAAAACACTTAAACGCATATAACTCATTACTAAATTAAGATATCTATGTAAAATTTTATACAAGTATTGCTCATATACACAAAAAATATTACTAAGAAATTTTTTTCCTAAAATACAGAGAGAGAAATAATATTGTGAAATGTTTTTCTGACCGGTCCATAATTGATCATAGCTCCCATACAAAGTCTCTTTTAGAAAAAACACACAAACAAAGTATCCTTCCGAAAATACAAAATCTTTTTACTAAAATCTCTTAAACGCACATTACTTATTACCAAATAAAGCTATTAAGTAATACATAATTTGGCAAAAATTCTCCTATACTTGGTCCAGCCTCTTAAAGCGCTTTAACCGTATTTAAAGAGCATTATCAATTTGTGTTGAACAAAAATTTGCGTAGAACAAAATTATATACGTATTTGTATTTTGAAAATCCTTAAATCTTTCACACAAATGCATACATGCAAATTACTATAAATCTTGGAATTGTAATTAGTTTTAACTTTTGGGATTTTTTCTATTAAAGACATGAAAACACATATTTTTACAGTAGCTGGTGGAGGGTATTTAAGATTCGGCACAGCCGAATATAGCACTCTAACTTGTTTTTTATATAAAAAGAATTAATTCAAAATTTTCTAATTCAATTCACAAATCATTCACTAATTAATTCAAAAATTAATGATACATTCACAGCTCTGACATGTATACATCCTCCCATCAACAGCCTTACCTAGATAATTCTGTGGTTAGAGGTAGGTCTATCTATCCATCTATCTATCTATCTATCTATCTATCTATCTATCTATCTATCTATCTATTTATCTATCTATCCATCCACATATTCCGATTTTTCAGATTTCGTTTAGAAATTTATTTTAGTAAAAAACAATTTCACCCGTGACAATGTTCGCGTACGGGAACATTGCCGTGACCAGGATTCGAACCTGGGTTACTACGGCCACAACGTAGGGTCCTAACCACTAGACGATCACGGCTATGTGAAATGCTATAAATAGATTTTACCGTTAATTCAGTTCAATTTAAATAATACACAGACTTTTCTTCAAAAAATTATGAATTAAACTTTAACTGCTGATTCAGGAGGTAAGTAGAAAAAATATTATTTACTCTTGGTAATTGTGGCTATATATAGCTTAGACTTCATCCATATCCATAGAATTCATTTACATATTCAACATTTAAAGTTATTTTCTTATGAAGTTTTAATATCATAAAAATACAAATTCCACCCGTGACAATGTTTCCACGAAGGAACATTGCCGTGACCAGGATTCGAACCTGGGTTACTACGGCCACAACGTAGGGTCCTAACCACTAGACGATCACGGCTATGTGAAATCTTAAGGTAATGAATATTTCAGCTATTTATTAACTTGAACTTGATTTTTTAACAGTTCAAATACAATTAAATCTTAAAATTACTTAATTACCTTTAAAATCCTTTCACTTTTTCTTATAATTGTACCAACTAAAAAAAGTTTATCTGAGATAATTAGTTCAGAAAATAAAATTTTCATGGAAACAAGTTTTCACATAGCCGTGATCGTCTAGTGGTTAGGACCCTACGTTGTGGCCGTAGTAACCCAGGTTCGAATCCTGGTCACGGCAATGTTCATTTGCGAGAACATTGTCACGGGTGAAAATTGTTAACTTTTTTATGTGTTATAGTTTAATTACCATTGCATTTCATGAAAATGCAATAAACTTATTTTTATTTTACTATGAACAGGAGGAGTATTTCTGTGGACAATGACGATTGTATTGGTTTGTGGAATAGTCACACAATCAACCTTAGACCTACCTACTACTTACATACGTATAATATTCATAATGATAATGAGATTTCAGAGCTGATGTTACTACTGGCTCTTTGTTGGTTTATCAGTCTGCTAAAAATAATACAATTCATATTTTTCAATATTATCCACACATTATTACAGACAGTAAAAGCCTTAAATAGAGGCTAAACCATACAGTTCCTATTAGATATTTTAAAAATCTCCCTTTTTAAGAACTTCCCCTGTAATGGCGTTTTTTACCATAAATATTCTGTAAATAAACCAGTTTTCAACATGGCCTAACCAGCAAGCAGTCAATCAGTTACCGAGGCAGTATCCAAGTTATAGTGGTCATGGTTATCACTGTTGGTTGTTAATGTAGACCCACATGTGTATACGATTGGAATAGAGAGTAAAATACTAGAGTGAAGTTGAATTGAGGTGAAACCAAATAAAAGACCTAAGGGAATGCAGCTGGGTAATAAATTCTGAACAACATTTACATACACACAACAAAACACAAATGTAACGAAATATTGTGCACAATTTGTCGCCATATTTATTCATTCATTGATTTTACAATTCTTCGCCCTCCCCCAAAACCAGCGTGAAAGCATCCGAATTTATACAATTACTAGCATACCCTGGGTGCTTCGCTACCCTAACTATGTTCAATATCGTAAAAATATCAAAAAGTACTATCGGAAAAACGAAAAAGTACAATGATCTCTTTCAATAAATTCTAATTTAATAAGGAGCGTGTGTTCCGGTTAACCATTATAAAGAATTCATTTGAATAATAGAAAAGTACCAAATAGTTCCCACTTCTACAATATTATTCAGTCAAGACCATGTATGTTAAAATTAATGTTCCTAGATTGAATATTTTAGAAAATTAAAAAGTACAATTTATGGGGTAAGAAGTACTAAAAAGTTGTCTCTTAAAGGATCTTATTCAATGGCGACCGTGTATGTTTAATAATCATGTGTTTTCAGTTGATATTAAAGAACAAACATTTGAAGGAAGAAAAAGTACCAAAAGTGGAATAAAGTTTACCTAAGTGGAAAGTACTAATAAAAAGAGTACAATGTTTCCCCTTTTCGCTTAAAAGTATACAATTTCGAGAATTAAGTTTACAAAAAGTTCCGTATTTAAATCTACATATATATCACAGATAAAACTCAAGCGATTCAAATATGCATTCATTTATTCCAGAAAAAATGTGCTTTAAAAAAGGTACCAAACAATTTACTCGAATTTGGTCCTATATAGGCCTTAGTACTCGAATTCCAAAATAATATACCAAAAGCTTATTTTGTGAGAGTAAATAAACTACTTTTTGAAATTTTATAAAAGTTGGCTCAATGAGTTTTAATAAAATTAAATTTCCCGTTTCCCCCTTTTTGGTACTTTTTTACCCAGTGAAATACCAAAAATTTTATTACATTAAATATTACAGAGTTTGTACTATTCGTCAGTAAAAGACAGTTTATAATTTTATTTTCAGCGCCTTTATTTTTAACAAGTTCGTTCTTACTCGTGTATTTTACAACTAACCTACCGACTGCCATATTTTAAAAAAGTACGAAACAGGTGTCCCATAATTTTGAGAGATGTATACAAAATATTTAGAAAATTAGTTTAAAAGTTATATAAAAAGGTACCAAAATCACCTTTGTTAAACATTTTTACCCCTTAAAAGTACAAATTTCAAAAAAGTACCAGACACCCATATGCTCATTTTAAGAGTAGATACAGGTGCATTTAAAATTTTTCTTGTATCACTAATATTATGTAAGATATTTAAGAAACCCTGTTTTACCCGTTTTTCCCCTTTTTACCCGTAAATGTGCAAATTTCCAAAAATCCCTCCTTAGTGAATCCACATAACCAAAAACACATCAACTGTCAAAATTTCATGATTCTAGGTTCAGCCGTTTGGGCTGTACGATGATAAATCAGTCAGTCAGTAACTCTACTCTTTTATATACATATATATAGATAGATATATAATTATAATGCTAAATGACCGTCAGGTGTATTAAGTGTTGGAAGGCAGAAGAGAAGGTAGTTTTCATAACTAAATAATAAATGAATGTTTATATTAATATAAACTCTAGTTTATAATAAAATATTATGATTATTGCAATTATAATTGATATGTATGAGGTGGTATTTATACAAAAGGAGGTATTCAACCACAAAAACCGCAAATAATGACAATTAATTTGAGATACGGGTCATATATAGACATAGAAACAGCAGCAGCTAAGCATACAAAACAATTAAATTTATTTGAATTCGAAATGAATTAGATAAATTAGGTAGTTAGCTAAAAACATGTATTTCAATTATTTCAAATACATATTGGGGGCATATATTCAATAGTTGTTATCTCATATTTTCATGAAAATGAAATTTTGAGGGCAAAATGTTTAGTAAACGTTTCCGCTGCATCCGTGATAGAATTTTTAGATATTACAAAACATTGTTGGCAACTTTATAGCATTTTGAATGTTCTCTAAGCTTAGAAACACACAAATTTTAAAAGCTAAACTATATATTCCAAAACTTGCTTTAAATTCTATTAGTTTTCATCATTTTTATACCCTCCACCACCATCAGTGGTGATAGAGGGTATATATAACTTTGTCATTCCGCGTGTAAGAAATATTCATCTGAGACCCAACAAAGTATATATATTCTGGGTCCTTATGAAATTCTGAGTCAATTTAGCTATGTCCGTCTGTCTGCCTAAAACACGCTCACGTTAAAACTAAGCCAAGGACATCAACCAAATTCACCGAAAATATTTGTTGTTATCCTAAGCAGTTTGGTATTGAAAATGGGCAAAATCGGTTCACATCAAGAAAAGTTATGAATCAAAATTTGAAACAACCTCGAAAAAAATAAGCATTTTTTACACATTCTGATGTAATTTTCTCGAAAACTATGCAAGATAATTCCATAAAAATCGGCATACATTCGTTTCCGCACAAAAGCTTAATATCTGTGGAAAATCGCCAGAATCGGTCCACAATTTCATATACCTCCCATACAAAAGTACATATTCCCGGAAATTTGGTTTTTTGTTAATAACTTCCGTCGTTATGTCGATATCTTCACAAAATTTTAGAAAATTTTTTTTGGATGGGTCCATAATTGGTCATAGCTCCCATACAAGGTCCCCTCCCGAAAATCACATAAACGCGGATAACTCATTACTAAATTAAGATATCGATAAAAAATTTGGTACATGTATTGCTCTTATATACAGAAATATTACAATGAAAGCTTTTTTGGATCGGTCCATAATTGGTCATAGCTCCCATACAAGGTCCCCTCCCGAAAATCACGTAAACTCGCATAACTCATTAGTAAATTAAGATATCGATATAAAATTTGGTACAAGTTTTGCTTTTATATACAGAAATATTACTATGAAAGCTTTTTTGGATCGGTCCATAATTGGTCATAGCTCCCATACAAGGTCCCCTCCCGAAAATCACTTAAACTCGCATAACTCATTATTAAATCAAGATATTGATATAAAATTTGGTACAGGTATTGCTCTTATATATAGAAATATTACAATGAAAGCGTTTTTGGATCGGTCCATAATTGGTGATAGCTCACATACAAGGTCCATTCCGAAAATCAGGTCCCCTCCCGAAAATCATTACTCAATTAAGATATCGATATAAAGTTTGGTACAAGTATTGCTCTTATATACAGAAATATTACAAAGAAAGATTTTTCCGATCGTTTCATATTTGGTCATAGCTCCCATACAAGGTCCCCTACCGAAAAACTTTTAAACGCGCATAACTCATTACTAAGTTAAGTTATTGATATAAAATTTGGTACAAGTATTCTTGTACCAAATTCATAGCTCCCATATAAGGTCCCTTTTAGAAAAACACACATACAAGGTCCCCTCCAGAAAATCACTCACACGCGCATAACTCATTAGTAAATTAAGATATCGATATAAAATTTGGTACAAGTATTGCACTTATATATTGAAATATAACCATGGAAGTTTCTTTCACTTAAAGGCGCATAACTCATTACTAAATTAAGATATCGATATTAAGTTTGGGACAAGTATTGCTCTTATATACTGAAATATTATAATGAAAGATTTTTTCGATCGGTCCATATTTGGTCATAGCTCCCATACAAGGACCCCTCCCGAAATTCACTTTAATATTACAATTAAAGATTTTTTGATCGGTCCATAATTGGTCATAGCTCCCATAAAAGGTCTCCTCCCGAAAATCAGTTAAACGCGCATAACTCATTACTAAATTAAGATATCGATATTAAATTTGGTACAAGTATTGCTATTATATACAGAAATATAACAATGAAATATTTTTTCGATCCGTCCTTATTTGGTCATAGCTCGCAAACAAGGTCCCCTCCCGAACATCACTTAAACGCGCATAACTCATTACTAAATTAAGATATCGATATTAAGTTTGGTGCAAATAATGATCTTATATACAGAAATATTACAGTGAAAAATTTTTTCGATCGGTCAATATTTGGTCATAGCTCCCATACAAGGTCCTCTCCCGAAAATAACTAGACGCACATAACTCATTACTGAATTAAGATATCCATATATAGTTTGGCACAAGTGTTGCTCATATACAGAAAAATAATATTGTGAAATGTTTTTCCGATCCGTCAATAAGGGATCATAGCTCCCATATAATGTCCCTTTTAGAAAAACACACATACAAGGTTCCCTTCCGAAAATCAGAAAAAACGCACATAACTCATAACCAAATATTTATATCCATACATTTAGCAAAACATTGCTCTTATGTACATAAATTCACTATAAAATTGTTTTATGACCGGTACATACTTCGTCATAGCTCTCATACTAGGTCCAGAAAATCACTTAGATTCACAATATTTATTACCAAGTAGAATTCTGAAATATTGTCTTTATGTACATAATTGGTCATAGCTCCCATACAAAGTCCTTTTACGAAAATCTCTTAAACGCACATTACTTATTACCAAATTAAGTCATTGATACATAATTTGGCAAAAATAATAGTTTTGTATACTTCTATTTCTCTTATACTAGGTCCAGCCCCTAAAAGCGCTTTAACCGTATTTAAAGAGCATTATCAATTTGTGTTGAACAAAATTTTGTGTAGAACATAATTATATATGTATTTGTATTTTGAAAATCTATAAATCTTCCACACACATACAAACATACTAAATTACTAATTTTATAATGTTCAATGAATCTTGGAATTGTAATAGATTTAACTTTTGGGATTTTTTCTATTAAAGACATGAGAAAACTTATTTCTACAAATATTTGATCAATTAGAAAAGTAATAACATAGAAGTAGCTGGTGGAGGGTATTTAAGATTCGGCACAGCCGAATATAGCACTCTAACTTGTTATTTGTTACAAAACATGTTATATTACTTTCTTGTAAATTTTTAAAATGGAGTTTAAGATACGGTCGTAAAAATATTGTTAAAGAAACAAGTTAGAGTGCTATATTCGGCTGTGCCGAATCTTAAATTCCCTCCACCAGCAAGCTTTTTCTTATACGGATGTCATGACTTATTATAAAAAGATCATGCAGATGCCAAGAATTAGGAGAACGATTTGTGTATTTTTCCAACATCAGTATTTATAGTGAAGTAAATATGTTTGAGTGATTTTTGAAACGATTTAAATCAGAAGTATGATCAATATTAGGCCAGTTTGAAAACATTTTATCAGAATGATCTATCTATACACAGAACATACTCATTTTATCGAAATATTATCATTTAATAGTGAAATTTTGCATTTATGAAAATTTTATCCCGAAAACTTTGATTGTCAATTTACGTTTAAATATTTTTCAGATATGGACTATGTTTATAATTCATTTTAAAATTCTGTATCTATATCATTATTTGGTAATTAATATTGTGAAACTAAGTGATTTTCTGGACCTAGTATGAGAGCTATGACCAAATATGGATCGATCGTAAAACAATTTAATAGTGAATTTATCTATATAAGAGCAATATTTTTGCTAAATGTATGGATATCAATATTTGGTTATGAGTTATATTTTTTTCTGATTTTCGGGAAGGAACCTTGTATGGGAGCAATGACCAAGGATGGACTGATCGAGAAAAATTTTTTAAATAACATTTATCCATATAAAAATAGTACTTATGCCAAATATTTTATGGGTATCACTATTTGGTAATGAGTTATGTGCTTTAAAGTGTTTTACTAAAGGGACCTTGTATGGGAGCTATGATCAATTATGAACCGATCGGAAAAAATTCACAATATTATTTCTCTGTATATGAGCAACATTTGTGCCAAACTATATATGTATATCTTAATTTAGTACTGAGTTATGTGCGTTTAAGTTATTTTCGGGAGGAGACCTTGTACAGGAGCTATGACCAGTTTTGGACCGATCCAAAAAAATTTCGTGGTTATATTTCTGTATATAAGAGCAATATTTGTACCAAATTTTATATCAATACCTTAATTTAGTGATGAATTTTATGCGTTTAAGTGATTTTCGGGAGGTGACCTTGTATGGGAGCTATGTCCAATTGTGGACCGATCGGAAAAAAATCATATTAATATTTCTTTATATGAGGGCAATACTTGTACCAAATGTTATATCGATATCTTAATTTAGTAATGAATAATGTGCGTTTAAGTGATTTTCGGGAGGGAACCTTGTATGGGAGCTATGACCAAAAAATATCACAGTAATATTTCTTTATATAAGGCAATACTTGTACCAAATGTTATATCGATATCTTAATTGAGTAATAAATTATGTGCGTTTAAGTGATTTTCGGGAGGGGACCTCGTATGGGAGCTATGTCCAATTATCGACCGATCCAGAAAATTTTTACTCTGAATGAATTCTATTGATATAAAATTTTAATTTGTGATATTTTGTAAAGATATAAACATTGCGACTGAAGGTATTAACAAAAAAAAAAAACAATTTTTCGGGAATATGTACTTTTGTATGGGAGGTATATGAAATTGTGGACAGATCCTGGCGATTTTCCGCAGAAATGAAGCCTTTGCGTAGAAACGAATTTATGGTGATTTTTATGCAATTATCTCGCATAGTTTTCGAGAAAATTACATCAGAATGTGTAAAAAATGCTTATTTTTTCGAGGTTGTTTCAAATTTTGATTCATAACTTTTCCCGATGTAAACCGATTTTGCTCATTTTCAATACCAAACTGCTTAGGATTATAATAAATATTTTCCGTGAATTTGGTTGATCTCCATGGCTTAGTTTTAACCTGAGCGTGTTTTAAACAGACAGACAGACAGACGGACATAGCTTAATCGACTTAGAATTTCACAAGGACATAGAATATATATACTTTGTTGGGTCTCAGATGAATATTTCTTGGTGTTACACACGGAACGACAAACTTATATATACCCTCTATCACCACTTATGGTGGTGGAGGGTATAAAAATCTTAACCAACTTGCGAGGTTACTTTGCGTTTTTTGCTCTCCAGAAAACATGTGTTATTTAATACCCCGTTCACACGAAACAATTATTCGTCACCAATTTACTAACAGAATTTTAAAATTCGGCATACCAAATTACCGTTGCAAATTACACAAGCTGTAGGTAATTCAGTTTAAATTCAATAGGAATGAATTAGTATTAACTTTAATTATTATTGGGTATTTGTTATAATTAGCTGTTTGTTTTCATTACTTGGTGACAAAAAAAAAATAAACAAAATTACAAAAAATTAAAATATTAATTTGTTTAAATTAAAAATACAAACGTATTTTTGTATCAAACACTTAGTACATCTATTTCAAAAACTATCAAAATAATGAATGTAATAAACAATGACTATTTGTGTGAACATGGTATAAGATAAAGACTATTTAATATAATGTCTTTATATGCACTCATATTTGATATACAAATTTTTAATAACAATAATTAAATTTTGTTAAATCATGGTTTATTACGGCCACAACGTAGGGTCCAAACCACTGGACGACTGGAGTTCGAAGAGTAGTCTCCAAATAGTCAATTGTCTTCCTCATATGACAAGCCCATGTAAAAATAACCCGATAGTGGCCTAGGTTTATTTCTAGTATACATATGTACCAGAGCTGTAAATGAATCATTCATTTTTGATTTTAATTCGTTTACGAATTGATTTAATTTTAAATTGATTCCTATCGCAAAAATGAGAATTGAATGAAATTTGAATAAATTCAAGTGAATTTGATAAAGAATTTCAATTCATTTCTAATTCAAATGAATTTATCAAATGAATTGCAATTAATTTCCAATTCATTTGAATTTATTTTTAATTAATTCAAACGAATGAAGTTAAAAATGAGTTACAATCAATTTCAAAAGTAACTTGTTTTTATTTTAATAACAAAACGACAAGGATTCTTTCTGTAGATAAATCTAAGTGTAATTTTACTTATAAAATCAATTCAAATGAATTGGAAATTAAGCGCCAATTTATTTTTCTAATTCATTTGAATTAATTCAAAATCAATTCAATAAAATTCCAATTCATTTGAATTAGAAACGAATTCAATTGACAAATTCATTTGAATTGGAAACGAATTCAAATTAATTTTTACCAAAATAATTTGAATTGACTCAATTTTCATTCAATTTTTATACCCTCCAACACCATCAGTGGTGATCGAGGGTATATATAAATTTGTCATTCCATGTGTAACACCAAGAAATATTCATCTGAGACCCAATATTCATCTGGGTACTTATCAAATTCCGAGTCGATTTAGCTATGTCCTGTTTGACTGTTCGTCTTTCTGTGTAAAACACGCTCATGATAAAACGAAGCATTTAACCAAATTCACCCAAAATGTTCTTCGTTTTCCTAAGTTGTTTGGTATTGAAAATGGGCAAAATCGGTTCACATCGGGAAAAGTTCAAAATTTGAAACAACCTCGAAAAAAATATGCATTTTTTTACACATTCTGATGTAATTTTCTCGAAAACTATGCAAGATAATTCCATGAAAATCACCATACGTTCATTTCTACACAAGTGCTTGATCTGTCCACAATTTCATATACCTCCCATACAAAAGTACATATTCCCGGAACTTTGGTTTTTTGTTAATAACATCCGTCGTAATGTCGATATCTTCACAAAATTTTAGAAATTAAAATCTTATATCAATAGAATTGTTTCAGTGGAAAATTTTTTCGATGGGTCCATAATTGATCATAGCTCCCATACAAGGTCCCCTCCCGAAAATCACTTAAACGTACATAACTCAGTACTAAATTAGGATATTCATATAAAATTTGGTACAAGTATTGATCTTATATACAGAAATATTACAATGAAAGGTATTTTTGGATCGGTCCATAATTGGTTATAGCTCCCATACAAGGTCCCCTCCCGAAAAACACTTAAACGCATATAACTCATTACTAAATTAAGATATCTATGTAAAATTTTATACAAGTATTGCTCATATACACAAAAATATTACTAAGAAATTTTTTTCCTAAAATACAGAGAAATAATATTGTGAAATGTTTTTCTGACCGGTCCATAATTGATCATAGCTCCCATACAAAGTCTCTTTTAGAAAAACACACAAACAAAGTATCCTTCCGAAAATACAAAATCTTTTTACTAAAATCTCTTAAACGCACATTACTTATTACCAAATAAAGCTATTAAGTAATACATAATTTGGCAAAAATTCTCCTATACTTGGTCCAGCCTCTTAAAGCGCTTTAACCGTATTTAAAGAGCATTATCAATTTGTGTTGAACAAAAATTTGCGTAGAACAAAATTATATACGTATTTGTATTTTGAAAATCCTTAAATCTTTCACACAAATGCATACATGCAAATTACTATAAATCTTGGAATTGTAATTAGTTTTAACTTTTGGGATTTTTTCTATTAAAGACATGAAAACACATATTTTTACAGTAGCTGGTGGAGGGTATTTAAGATTCGGCACAGCCGAATATAGCACTCTAACTTGTTTTTTATATAAAAAGAATTAATTCAAAATTTTCTAATTCAATTCACAAATCATTCACTAATTAATTCAAAAATTAATGATACATTCACAGCTCTGACATGTATACATCCTCCCATCAACAGCCTTACCTAGATAATTCTGTGGTTAGAGGTAGGTAATAGGCTTTACTTAACTAATGGCGGTCAGCCATATTTTAAAACCGGGAAGTATCAACAGGTTGCTTCAAAATGAATCGGTTTTAAAGCAAATTTTTATGAGGTACAATTGTTATTGCAGTCATAAAAACACAATTTCACCCGTGACAATGTTTCTTATAAACATTGCCGTGACCAGGATTCGAACCTGGGTTACTACGGCCACAACGTAGGGTCCTAACCACTAGACGATCACGGCTACGTGAAATCTTGTTTAACGATTACAAAAATTATAAACTTCAATTAAAACAAAAATATATTTTGAGTTAAAGTAAGCCATGACCGTCTAATTGTTATCCTAGACCAGTATTTTAAATAATAATTTCGAAATATTTAGAGGGGTTATTCTGGGGACAAAAGCAAATATGGACATATCCTTATACATATTACAGGTGTTTATGGCTATATTATATTTATTCATGCATAATTGCACCGTAATACTTATTAGTGTTTATAAAGTGAATTTTTAACTTCAAGTAATTTTCTTTGTATAGTTGCTAGAACAAATTAAAATCGACATACTATGCCCAAAAAAACCTACTTTTAGTAAAATCTTGTTTGCATAATTTTAACTGCGCAGCATTTAGTAATTCTTTAATATTAATTAAACTTTCTCTTAATAAAAATAGCAATTTCACCCGTGACAATGTTTCCTTAAGGAACATTGCCGTGACCAGGATTCGAACCTGGGTTACTACGGCCACAACGTAGGGTCCTAACCACTAGACGATCACGGCTATGTGAAATCTTATTATCAAAGAAAATAAATAATATATTTTAATTTTGCCAAAATCTATTAAAACATTTTTTTTTTCTTTCAAAAAAAATATTAGATTTTTAAAGGTTTTACCACAAAAAAGTGAAAGGTTTAAAAAACTAATTAACCACATTAATATTTAATTGTATGAAATTATTAAGAAAATACATTTGGGAATTATTAAATTTCATAAAATAACGCCGCTTTAAGATTTCACATAGCCGTGATCGTCTAGTGGTTAGGACCCTACGTTGTGGCCGTAGTAACCCAGGTTCGAATCCTGGTCACGGCAATGTTCAAACAGAACATTGTCACGGGTGAAATTATCATATTTTACCTAAACATAAATATCGTCAGTTGATATAGGTCAAAATCTCACTTAGTTATTTAAAGAAGTTCATTCCTAAAACATCGTAAAACTTTCGCCTTACTATTCTGACATATTTATACTGTTTTGAGGCTTGGAATTATTCCAACCTTTAACATAGGCCGAACAAAATTTAAAACTAAGATCAGTTTATACTTTTCTAAAGGATTAAGAAATCGCTTTATGGTTTTCGCCTTTTTCATAAAATTTCAAGCAATTGCCTTAAAAAATATTAAAATGTCAAATATTTTTTATTTTTTAATTACAATTAAAAGTAATTGTAATTGGATGCACTTGAATTACAAGTAATTGTAATTGAAAATGTAGTCGTTACTCCTCATGCCGTATTCGGATGCTTTAACTCTCCAGACATATAAATCTGTTCAGATCACTTTCTGTTCCCTTTAACAATATGTATGCGCAAAATTCACAAATCATAATTTAAGTCTGATATAATTCAGAACATATTTAAAGATAAGATATTTAAGGCTACAATTCAGAAATATATAAAAAGTTGAAAAATATCAATAAAATTCAATTGGAAATTATCGGAAAGCCGACTTTTTTTTCAACTATAGAATCACTACATACCTAGTAGCAAACTGTATGTAGTAACTGTAAAAATGGGAATGGAAGGATAATCTCACAAAAAATTTCCTTATATTTTTTATAATTTCCTAAAACGAAAATTCCCACAAATTACTATGAGGTTGTGACCTAGGATTTAAAAAACTGCGCGAATAATAATTCCCTTAAAATTAAACAAATTCACCAAAAGTACCACAATAATCCTAGAAGTAATAAAAATCCTTTTAAATAAATTAAAATTAAACAAACTCACCAATAGGAGCATAAAAACCCACCACTAATCAAAAAATATTTTTCACAGTTTTTTTGAAGCCCAAAAATATCCTTTTATTTTAACAGTGATGTACTATAAATATGAAAAAACTAAATATTACTTAAAAATGTCCCACTATTAAGGCAGCACCCGACAATAACACCGTATCAGCTGTCTCTGTGGTAGCCACCTCTAGTTCACACAATAACTTTTCACGTTTTGCATTTGTATACACCGGCAAATAAGTAGATGATATCGCAGCCGAACTGCCTCGGGAAATGCTTTTTAAATCACTCATGCGATTATCTTTTTCTTTAAAAGTAATAACAAACTCTGGAGATTTGTCTTCTGCCATAAGGACGTCATTAGAGGTGATTATTAATTTACCATAGCTAAAAACAGCGCCATTTACCTGTGGTGAAAAGAGAGAAATTAAACAAATATTAGACACAAACCATTATTTGAAAATTGTAATAGATTAATGTATGTGATTTATTAACCCTCTATAACTCAACATCTCCAAATTGGAAATTTTCTACATATCTGAAAAGCAATATAAATTAAATTGACTCTCTTGTTTTATAAAACAAAACTTTCGTTAACGTAAAAAATTTTTTGAAGTATACTGAAAATTTTTTGAATATTTGTCGTTTTGGAAAATGAGACCATAAAACAAAGAATAATAAGAAATTTGCCCATTTTCACATCGTTAAATAGCCCAAAATATTTTTACTTTTTGTAAACGAGAAATATATTCTTTTTATTTTTTGACAATTCATATTTGAGAAATTTTAATAAAACTAGAAAATGGGAAATTAATATAAAATAAACATAATGATTTGCAAATATGAGAATAAAATAATAAAACATGTATTTATTAAAAGTTTACAGATCAAGTGCACAATAAAAAGATAAAACATCTGTGAAAGTATACATTTAAATGTTTTATATTTTTCCCAAAAATTTTTAAGTACGTTTTTGTGCAACTATGTAGGTTTGGAATCAGTGGTGAAAGTGAAATTCTACCAATACATTCTTAGAGTTAGGTACCGAATGACAACTCCTTTAGACCCGGTTCACACTAAGAAACTTCTTTTGGGAAACTTTTGATTTTTGTGTGTGAGAGAAAGAAATATCAACCATCTCTTTCTTCAAAAGTTTCCCAGTGTGAACCAGGTCTTAGTTACCAACTGACAAACTCCAATTTCCTTATATTCTTTGCCATAAAATTTTAATATTTTTTCCAGAAAAAGAAAAAAATGACCTACAATCAACATTGAGCTAAAGGACAAAAAACAAACAATTTTGCTCTATAAAATCGCAAAAGTCGAAATTTTTAATTTAGCTAATCAGATCAAAAATTAAAGTAATAATTTCCCTTTAATAAAAAGAATGGAATGTATACAGTCCGTCTGTCTGTGTGTTTGTTGAAATCAGTTTTTAGAGGACCCTAAATATCGGCGAGATCCGAATCTTCTTCTGTTAGACATGCTTTCGAGAAGATCACTATTTAAAATCAGCAAAATCGATCCATAAATATTGGACATATGAGCAAAAATCTGACAACCTCAGAAAATTTCATAACAAAATTTAGATTTTTTATTCATGCTCAGGCAAAAACTTTAATTTACAACAACAAAACACATAATCATACGGTAAATTTTTTATTCCCTTTGTTTATAAAAACAATGCTGAGCATGACGTCACGATACAAACAAGGAGTATGTTGTTATTGGTTATAAACATGAAATTTTGTATGTAGGACCGGATTAGGGTTGAAAACTTAAAAGGGGATTTTTTTGTTACTTTTTCGTTCTACAAAAGGTACTTTTTGGGTTTTCTATAATAATGAACCTAGAAACATGAAATTAAGTAAGTTGCGCCCGGATTAGGTGGGAACACATAAAAGGGGACTTTTTGGTACTTTTTCGTTTTACAAAAGGTACTTTTTGAATTTTCCACAATATTGGACCTAAAAACATGATATTAAACATTAAAGGCCTGAGTTTAATGAAAACCTATAAAAGGGGATTTTTTGGTACTTTTTCGTCCTACATAAGGTAATTTTTTGAATTTTCTATAGTATTGAACCTAGAAACATGAAATTTAGAATGTAGGACCTTGACTAGGTAAGAACCTATAAAAAGGGACTTTTTGGTACTTTTTCGTTCTACAAAAGGTACTTTTTGAATTTTCTATAATATTTAACCTAGAAACATAAAATTTAGAATGTAGGACTTTGACTAGGTTAAAACCTATAAAAAGGAACTTTTTTAGTACTTTTTTGTTTTACAAAAGGTACTTTTTGAATTTTAGAATGTAGGACCTTAACTAGGTAAGAACCTATAAAAGGGACTCTTTGGTACTTTTTCTTTCCTCCAAAGGTACTTTTTGAATTTTCTACAATATTGAACCTAGAAACCTAAAACTAAGTATGTAGAACCCGGATTAGCCCAGAACACATAAAAGGGGACTTTTGGTACTTTTCGTTCTTCAAAAGGTACTTTTTGAAATTTCTATGATATTGAACCTAGAAGCATGAAATTTAGCATGTTGGGCCTTGACTAGGTAAAAACTTGCAAAAAGAGACTTTTTGATACTTTTTTCTACAAAAGGTACTTTTTGAACTTTCTATAACATTGAACCAAGAAACATGAAATTTAGCATGTAGAGCGTTGACTAGGTAAGAACCTACAAAAAGGGACTTTTTGCTACTTTTTCGTTCTATAAAAGGTACTTTTTTAAATTTTCTATAATATTGAATATACTATAGTGGGGAGGGTATTAAAGTATACCAATCAGCACAGAAATGAATTTACTTCTACTTCAAAGTAATTTATGTAGATTTTAATCGTTTTATTAGTAATTATAAGTTAATTTTGACCTTAAAGTCATTTGCTGAATGGGAGTTTGTATGGGGGCTAGAGTCAAATGAGGCCCGATCACTATAAAAATTAGTATTATCATTTATTGTTCTATAAAACTAATTTTTGATGATTTTTGTTGACATTATAAAATATTTAATGTAATTATGAGCCTTAAAGCCCGAAATAATGGACCGATTTACACCATTTTCAATAGTGTTCGTTCTTGAACCAAAAAAAAAAAGTATGTGCCAAATTTTATCAAATTGAAATTGAAAATTGAGACCTATAGCATGTGCACAAGGTTTACAAGGAGACACAGACAGACGGACGGACATAGAAAGTAGACTCAGAAAGTGATTCTAAGCCGATTGGTATACTTTAAGGTAAGTCTAGGACCAATATTTTTGGGTGTTACAAACAGCAGTACAAACGCATAATACCCTCACCACTATAGTGGTGTAGGGTATAAAAAGGGTTAATTGAAACTCTGTTTCATAAAATAAATTATACCCTGAACAAATCTGATAGTTTAGAAGTTTACGATTCAAACTGCTGCAGTTTTTAATCATTTTTTCATGGAAATCGCTTGAACAATGAATCTAGCAAAATGACAGTAATAATAATTTCCTTGAATTTAAAAATTATTTGTCCTATTTATAACAATATTTCAAATGTTTATTGAACAAAATTTGTATAAAATATTGTCTGTCAAATATGATGTAGAATATAGAAAAGAATGATTTGCTTAAAATTTTGTATTTTATAAGAATTTATTTATGTGTAAATTTATTTTTGTATTGAACTTTTAGTTTTATATATTTAGAATTACTATAAATTGAGGCTAGTTTCACCTTGTATATTTTTTTGCAATATTTATTCTTTAAATTGTGACACGATATTATATTATTATTAATTTAATTAACAAAAATTTGTATTTCTTTGCAAATTGATTTCCTTTTGATGAATTTCCTTTTTCTACGCTCACTTGATAGTTAATATAAAATACAACTCTGCCAAACAAACCCACCTTAAGCTAATCTATTACAACTCTGAAAGCAGACATAATCTCTTACATTAAATGTCAAATGTGGTACCGTGATGTCAATCAAAAACAAAAATTTTTATACAAAAGCAGACAAAATAAGAAAATTTCATAGAAAACAGCAATAAAACAATAATATTTATAAGAAATTGTTAAATAAAAACAATATACAGAAGGTGGTCAAACAGTTTATGGCTAAAATGGGAAAGGTATGTGCTAAGAACGTGTAAAAAACACTAAGTGAAAAAATGTAAATCAACTACAAACATTGGTTGTAATAAGAAAAAATGCTAAAAGCCGAGAATTTATATTAAAACAATTATTTCATAAATGAATACCGGATTAAATCCGTTTATAATTCTAATCCGAAACACTTACCTGCAAAGGTTTTAATCTAAGCTGTACTTGTTGGGTATTGCTGGTTTGGTATGATTTTTCGGAGGTTAGACTGTGAGACTCCAGTGTTAGATTTTTACAGGAAATCTGTTGTTTATGTGAATTGATGAGTTTCAATGCCGATATAAGAGTCTGACAATTGTAGACTGTGGTTAAGTCAACTTCCTCAATAAAATCCAAGTGTTGCATGGTACGATAACGAGTTTCGGTGTTGGAGGCTCTATGCATGAAAGCTTTTATATAGTCTAAAGCGTTAGTGGGCCCACACCAGAGACGTTGCCAGTTTAGGGGGACCTATGGTAGTATTTATAGTGTTATATTACATATTAAAAACTTCTTGTATAAATTAGGTATAAATGCAATTCTTGTTAAGTTCTTGATTACTTCTATTTTATTTCTAAATCAGTTCTGATTCCCTTCTAGAAAAGTTCTTGTTAATATTAGATAAGTTCTTGTCTAGTTATAGTTCTGTTCTAGTTCTTTTCCAGTCCTGTTCTAGTTCTGCTCTAGTTCTGTTCAAGTTCTGTTTTAGTTCTGTTCTAGTTCTGTTCTAGTTCTGTTCTAGTTCTGTTCTAGTTCTGTTCTAGTTCTGTTCTAGTTCTGTTCTAGTTCTGTTCTAGTTCTGTTCTAGTTCTGTTCTAGTTCAGTTCTAGTTCTGTTCTAGTTCTGTTCTAATTCTGTTCTAGTTTAGTTATAATTCAATTCTGTATTAGTTTCATTAAACTTTAGTTCCATTCAACTTTAATTGTAGTTTAGCATTGGTTCAATTCTAGTTTTAGTTCTGTTCTGTTCTGTTCTGTTCTAATTCGGTTCAAGAATCGTTCAATTCCAGTTAACTTCTATCTCAGTGATAGTTCAGTTCCAGTTTAGTCCAAGTTCATTTCTAGTTCAGTTTTAGTTGCGGTACATATATGTATACAAAAACCAAAAAGTAATTTTATTGCGATCTTTTCAGATTTGAACATATTACCCTTTTAATTCTTTATTGCATGTTTTTTCTTTTAAAGCGAATTGTTTCCTAGGACTTACCTGATTTGAAGCAAGTATATTAATCATTTCCATATTTGCTGTATTCTGTGAGTTGAGCTCTTTAAGACTACTATATACTTGACTTAAGGTATTGTGTATCATTTGATAACCCTCACCGGCCAATTTCAATTCTGTGTGTATGAAAACCAGCCATGGATTGGATGATTTCTGTTCATCATTTAATTCTTGAGCAGTAATATTTATGGAACAGTTCTAAAAGAAAAAATTAAAATATGTTATTAGTAGTAGATTTATATTTACATTAAAAAGGTTTGCTGTCAATAGCCTTACCTGTGCCAATTTCCTCCATAAAGCCAATATAGGTTTAATTTGTTTTTCCAAATTCTGCTGGTTCTTTTCGTTATCTCCACTTAAACCTAAATACGACAACCTCAGTTCTCTTAAAATATCTAGGCCGTAATCAATTTCTCTGCTTACATTTGATTTAGTGGACAGTTTAAATAGCTCTGGTTCATCTTGAGATGGTAACTTTGATAAGGCATTTAAATAATCTGACCATTGTGTACTAGTGGGTATAGTAACTCTACCCTCAAAAGGAGTCCATCTAGAACTCAAAGATTCATTGTTAAAAAATTCTTGCAAATATTTCTGTAAAACCAACAGATCTCTTAAATTATTAATGCGACCACCAAAAGCCACATTTTCATTCAATTTTTGCATTATTTGCCAATCAATGCGTCCACCTAGCATAAGAGCATCCAACCACTTAAGTAATTGTAAGGCGGCCTTAAGATCTGACTCACCAAACTCATATTTTTGTGACCAACCTTGCGGTATAAAACGTCGACGTTCTTGTAAAACAGATAAGGCTATAAATATCACTACTCTTATCTTCATTAGTTTAGCTTCTTTGAGTATGCTTCTATCTTGCTCCATTACAACGTAATTTTGTAACATTCTTTTGGCCTTCTGTTTAATACCAGCTGGATATTCATATAGAACTTTAACAAACTTATACATTACAGCTTCACTAAAACCTTTAGTGGATTCACAAATCAACCATAAACGAAATTCCGCATGCTTTTTCATTTCACTAAATTCTCTTTCCAGTTCTAGTAACCAGGTTGGTACTAGGTGGACATTTTTAACACATATCCATTTACCCATTTCAGCTGAAACTTTAATAACATCCATGGCTTTTTTCTCTAGACCTTTGCCTATAGAAATTTCTTGATATTTATCTTTGCCTTTAGTGCGCACTGCCACACTTAATATTTCCGTTGCTGGATCATTTTCGGTTTGTGTAATCATAAGTATGGGTTTTTCGGCAGAACTTTCTTCCACCAATTGCTCAATGCTGGGTTGTTGTATTGTTTCAATGGATATGCCCAACATTTCTTCTGCAGTTTGTCTCATATAATGGGTTACTAGTTCTGGTCTTATGATTAGTGTTATTAAAAGTTTTTCAAAGCTATTAATGGTTGTTACTGAAAAGAAATAGAAAATTTAATTTTTTCTTAAATTATTTTTGTAAAATTGCAACTTTTTTATAAAAATTTTCTTTAAAAAGCATTTTAATGAAAAGGTCATTTAAATTTATTTTTATGAAAAGCATTTTGACTCAAAATCTTTTTAATGAAAAGCCATATATTTTGAAGAAAAGCTTTTTCATGCATGACAAGCTTTTTTTAATCAAACTTTTAACTAAATTAATATCCTTATTATTACCTGGTATTTCTGTTGACTTTCCTTCTTTAAAACCACTCCATAGTGAAAAATTATGCACTTGTAATTTTTCCTCCATTTCAGGTTTTTGGTTAATTAAAAGTTGCAATTTTAAAGCTGCCTCTTTGCCAAAACTCTCCACAAATTGTGATCGACCATAACCAGCACTACTACTTAAAGAACTGCCTTCAGATCCCGACATGAAATTCGTAACAAATAATTCCCATTCAGCATCATTTATGCGTTCCTTATATGCCGTACGACATACATATAATGCCAGTGATAAATGTCTATCCTTGGGTATAGATCTAGCCAAATACTGAAATGTCTCCCGAACTAATTGACCATAAAATTTTAATTCTATTTGTATAGACGGGTTGACACCACCAATATCATGTAATTCCAAAGCATTTAGAAATAGTTTTATAAATACCATAGAAGATAATTCATAACAGGAGGTTAGATTTACATAAAACCACGAAGCTTTGGAGCATAATTCTCTTAACGCAGTAAAGTCTGCCAATAAAGTGTCTTTTATTTCAGAACTTTCCTTTAAGGATTTGTCTATAAAACTACTGCTTTCTTTGACTTCATTTAAAGTTTTTAAAAGCTTTTCATTTTTCAATATGTCACCTTGAGCTAAGGATAGCTCTTCCAATAGTTTATCTTCTAATTCTAGGCGTTGTTTTAGTAGTACCCCTTCATTTTTCAATAAATTCACACGTTTTTGTTCCAAAACTGGATTTTTCATTATTATAGCTTTAGACATTAGTTGATCACTTAAGCCCACCGCAGTTACAGTAAAAGGTATACAAGTGATATAGGCAAATATTTCCGATTCTATGGTTAATTTGGGGGTCTTAGTGACCAAAACCAGCTGGAAATTGTCATGCAAATCCACCATCTTCGATCCCACTTCTATTTGTTTTTTATTGAATTTCATATAAACTTTATTTGTAATCAATTGCATTAGTGGTGGTCTTAATTCCTGACAGTCTTCTACTATAAATATTTTACCAAATCTTACCGCCAGTTCCAGTGCGTACGCTAATTTTTGATTATTCTGAGATAAAACTTCAAATGGTCTTTCCTTTGAGTGTAAGTATTCTTTAAGCCAATTAATGGCAGTCTCTGTGGGATCTAGTAGTAGAGGTATAGGATAAGAGCCAAATGGTAAGTTAAGCATTTGTCTTAAAACTGCAGCATTCTCTATAATCTGAGCATCTCTAGCCAAACCCATGCTTTCCCAAATAATTTGCTCTTGTTCGGTTAGTAAATTTTTGTGTAAATCAAATGATTCTTTTAGTTGCAGTTCAGTAGTAAGTTTATTGAGACAAAAGCTGTAATATAAAAAATGGCGATTAATATGTAAAGAGGAAATTAGTTTACCAGCTACTATACCTTCTTTCCTTTAGTGACATATGCGAGTAGTAATTAAGGGCCAATGCTATTAACAAGGACTTGGTATCTAAAGTTTTAAAAGTAACTTTATATTCCTCCAGTTGCATGCTCCATGTCTGATACTCTGAACTTAATTGCTCTACCAAAACTTCAGCAGCCGTTAAGGTACTGCGAGCTTCTTCTAATTTTAATTCCAATACTGCTGCTTCCTGGGTATATGCATTTAATTTAGCCGACAATTGCTTCACCCGATTGTCTACATCATCTAGACCCGTCATCAAAGATTGCATTTCATCTTCGGCCACATCTAAGTTCTTTTGTAATTCCTTTTGTTCTCTCTCCAAAGGCTTAATACTTTGTATAACTTTTGAATATCTAACACTAGCCTTTACCCATGCTGCTAAAGGTGCCGCTGCCACCGAAGCTCTTTTAGCATTTTTCATTTCAAAAGAATCGGCTTTATTAGCTAAGAGTTTAACAACAGCCTCGCAATTTTCGGGACTTATACGTGCTGGATCAAGTGATCTAATGTCTTCTTTAACACCTCTTTTAGCCAAAAATGTTTTCATACTATTCCATGACGTATCCCGTATACCCATTAAACGTAAGACACCCTCAAGTATGTCCCTTATAGTCTCGGGAGGCGCTCTTAGAGATCTTATTTCAGACAATGCCTCTGATTTTATTTGACCTACAGCGGCTGATGCTTCTGCCAATATTGGTTCTACTTCAGCTAATTCCTCTTGGATTTCTTGTTGTCTCTCTTTTAGTTTTTCACTGCTTTCTTGTGTTTTCTTTTTTAACTCCAACATGCTAGATTTTTGTTCATTGGCATTTCTCATAGTCGAAGAAATCATTTCCAAAGCTTCATTAGCCAATTTTCGCTTTTCGGCTAAAGCCACTTCCTGTTTGGAGGCATTTGATTTCAGGGTATCAACCACGGCATGAGCAGAAGCAAGTTTGTCGACACCGTGCTGTTTAAAAACAAAATTTTTTTATCTTATTCAGTTCTAGTTTAGTACTAGTTCAGTTCTAGTTCACTTCTAGATCAGTTCTAGTTCAGTTCTAGTTCACTTCTAGATCAGTTCTAGTTCAGTTCTAGTTCAGTTCTAGTTCAGTTCTAGTTCAGTTCTAGTTCAGTTCTAGTTCAGTTCTAGTTCAGTTCTAGTTCAGTTCTAGTTCAGTTCTAGTTCAGTTCTAGTTCAGTTCTAGTTCAGTTCTAGTTCAGTTCTAGTTCAGTTCTAGTTCAGTTCTAGTTCAGTTCTAGTTCAGTTCTAGTTCAGTTTTGTTCAGTTCTAGTTTAGTTCTAGTTTAGTTCTAGTTCATTCTACAGTTATTCTAGTTTAGTTCTAGTTCGTTAGAGTTCTGTCAGATGATGTTAAGGCTTTTAAATAATTACCTGTAACTTTTCCAATCTTTTATTAATATCCTTCGATAAATTACAATAGATGTAATAGTACGATTTTATCAACTGATAAAATCTTAAAGATACCTGTTGTTGTAATAAAGTATCTAATATCTCCGAAAAATAACTAGAAACAGGAACTTTTTCTTTCGGTGCTGATTGACCAGGAAATTCGCTTAACACTTCCACAAATTTCTTGGGCAACATATTTAAGGTCTCTATTGAAGTGCCTCTTAGATATAATATATCCATATTCCTATATAAGGCAGGATATTTAGTAAAATATTCCTCAATTTTAGAATTCATAGGATCCAAACAAATAATTAAATGAAGATTTTCTTTGGCTCCTAAAAAGACAAACACAAAATAATCAATTGTTTTAATAATTCCACTTCATTTTCCTTTTGTGCTTTCACATACTTTTCATAAAATATGAGCCTATTGTATCCTGATAGCCCTCCAATTGAGCTGAATGCTTAAGTGAACTAGCAATAGACTCTAAATCATCACCAAATAAATCCAATATTTCACTTTCCTCCAAAATAGCTTCGATTGGTTTCATTATGTCCGGCACATAGGAGAGCCAACAATGTTCTATTATCAAACAGGAGCATTGATTTTCTAAAGCAGCTACTTGCATGGCCTGCAATGTGACAAAAAAGCAAAACGGTACAATAGCAAGAAGAAAATAAAACAATGTGTAAGAAGCTTTTAACTAACGGTGATCGAAAATAACTTGTCCACATATTTAAGAATTAAAAGAGGACACTCATTTTCATTTATAGAAAAATTAATCACTTAAAATATTTATTTATAAATTATAAAGAGTTTTCAATACTTTCAAAATTCTTGTTTTCATATTAATTCTGATTCCGCAAACGAGTATTCGCTTTCTAGTCAAGAGTATACGTATTTGTATTTACCAATTTTAAATCATTGTAAAAATCCATTAGACCATAATTACAACCACCCTGTAGCAATTGGATTTTAGCCTGTTGCATTGTGGCTGCTGCATAAATACAATCCATTTGTCTTTCACCTGCCGTCCCCACCATGAGTATGTGTGTATTATTGCGTGTCAATAAACGTGCAAGTTTCGATGTTTGTTCCAGTAATTCTTTTGTAACCGGTGCATCAATGATAAAACTTTCCGAGTCTGTTGTAAAAGAACAGAGAGAGAGAAAAAAAAGAAAATTTAGAATTTATTATAGTTTAGTCTTTTGTTGCCTTTTCTTCTCCAATGCGTTGAAAATGTTTTCAGAGTTGGTATTTATGTGGTATTTTGTTTTCGTTTTCATTTTCTACTTACTACAAATAGTAATTTGTTTTTGAACTTCCTCCAGCCATTCATCATGTTGTAAGGTCTGCAATTCACTATTGTGTTTTGTTGTCTTTGGTACAAAATATATTTTCTAAAAGATATGAAATTAAATTATTTAAAGTGAATTTATTTTATAAAGAGATAAAGAGCGTAAAAATTATGTAAAATACAGTTAATATTTCAAATATTTATATTGGTAATAATAAGGAAGCTTAGTCATGCTGTTCAGTTCTAGTTCAGTTCTAGTTCAGTTCTTGTTCAGTTCTTGTTCAGTTCTAGTTCAGTTCTAGTTCAGTTCTAGTTCAGTTCTAGTTCAGTTCTAGTTCAGTTCTAGTTCAGTTCTAGTTCAGTTCTAGTTCAGTTCTAGTTCAGTTCTAGTTCAGTTCTAGTTCAGTTCTAGTTCAGTTCTAGTTCAGTTTTAGTTCAGTTCTAGTTCAGTTCTACTTCAGTTCTAGTTCAGTTCTAGTTCAGATTCACATAACTCTAGTTTAATTCCTCTTCGGTTTTATTTCAGTTCTAGTTCAGTTTTAGGTTTGAAACTGTAGTTGTATCCTTAAGTCCAATTGTTTAATTCACAATTGATGTTGTATCGTGTATGTGATGAGAAATGTTCAAATAAATTTTTGTAACTACGTATAATATAAACATTTTTCTACATGTACAATTTATTTAATTTTGCGTTACAAAACTCTCTTTAATTTTCAATTAGAAATTCCTCCAACTCTTTAAAAATATATAACATATAAAAAGCTCGTATTTCTACTTACATCTTTACTACCAATTTTACGCATTGAATGTCTTAATATTGTTTCAAATTTCTCAGCATCATCCTCGCAAGCTAAACGATCCTTAAACATGGATACTAATTCACAGTATAAAGCCTTTATTATTGTTTTTATTTGTATGCAGCAACCATTTAATGAAAATAACCCACGAACCAACATTAAACAAAATACAGATAAATACATATTATACACAAGAAGAAAATGAGAAAAATAAAGAATTTAATTAAAATTTATTTAACAAATTTCTTTTTTTTTGGTTTGCATTTAAATGGAAGTTCTCGCAAAAAAAGAATAATAGATAAAAACCAATATATGTAGGACGAAAACGAAGCGTAGAACAAGCTTACCTCATTGAATGAATTTTCTGGATAATATTTGAGATTTGCCAATGTTTTCATTATAAATTTCGGTGAAAAGTGATAGTGAGCATTGCAACCAGTAGCAGCAATGGCAGCAGCATCTGTGCTATTGCTACCAGCACTGCCACCACGTTTACGAGTCATAGTAAAGGCAGCTTGAAACTATTAAATAGGGAAGGGAGAAAATATGAAAAAGGAACAATTTAAATAGTTTTCATTCATATGTTTTGTATTAAGTTGAGTAGTATGAGCATGTTGAAAAGTAAACGCATACAAAATAATGTACAGAAAAATAGTTATTACAGCCATTATGTTACTACTAACCTTTGTATAGAATTCCATTAAACCTTCAGATATAGATTGTACATTTTGTAAACTCATACCCTTAAAACGGGCAGAGTCATTGCTGCTGCTGCCGCCAGCTTGAAGATGGTATGGGTTGCCTAAAAGTAAATGTTCCAGATGTCGTTGTATAACAGCTAACATATCTTGTTGGGTGGGATAACCGACGTGCAGCAAGTGATTTATAGCCAAATAACGCGGTGCAATTTTCACCAAACTTGCATTAGCTGTCGCAGCTGTTGTCGTTTGCGTTGTAGACTGTGAAATGGAACCACATATTTGTAAACCACTTACATTTATCCATTCCAATTTGCTACTGTTGTTGGTAGTATTATTGCCTTTGCCTTTGTTGCTATCGCCACCACTCGTACTATTCTTAACCGCATTTAGGCCAGAATTTGAGCTGTTATCGTTATAAAAGCCTTGTCGTTGCACAAGTTGCAATAATAATTCAACAATTTCACTGCAACCCCAAGCATCCAAATAACACAGATCCAAATTTTTCAAATACATTACCAAACGTGTCTGTTTCGCTTTAAATTCCCGTCCACGCACTCCACTTACAGTCATACAATTCTATGTTTTTAAAATGAAAATGCATAAACAAACAAACGAACGAACGAACATAAAATACAAAATACATTTATAAAATAGATAAAAAAGGACATTTTGAAAGTGGTTAAAAGCTTTTTATAAAACTATGTATGCAAAAAATAAATACTTGTACTGAGTATAAATTTTATTTGCAAAAGAAAAATTTCGTTTAGTAGCGTTCAGAAATTAATTGTTGAAAACTAAAAACCTCGAAGCAATAAAGTTTAATTAATCTCCATTTAAATGAAATTGTTTTTTGTTATATTTTGAATGTTTGTATATATTTTAATATAAACAAATGCCTCGACTGGGATTGTGTTGAAATTGTGGTAAATAATTTGTTTACATTTTTAATTTCTAAATATTGTAGTGGCAATTAAAATTTATTTCATGTTAAATAAAAAATGGTATAAATCTTTAGTTTATTTTTATGTTGCAACATTAGCTATGTTTTTTATACCCTATACCATTTTTGTGGGGAGGGTATATTGGGTTTGTGCTGATGTTTGTATACCAATCGGCTAAGAATCTTTTTCTGAGTCGATTTAGCTATGTCCATCCGTCTGTCCGTTCATGTAAACCTTGTAATCAAACTACGGTCGCAATTTTGAAGTTAATTAAATCAAATTTGGCAAATAATCTTCTATTGTCCCAGGGACGAAGCCTGTTGAAAATGGTTAATATCGGTCCATTTTTTAAGTTCATAATTATGTTTAATATACTCGTATGTCGACAAAAAGTTGCAAAACCTAGTTCAATACTAGCCTCGATGACCCTAATGAACTTTACAATTATAGAGTCTCGTTTGACCTTAGCCCATATGAAAAAACCCCTTCAAAATGCTATAAATATATGCATTCCGCACGTACACCAAAAGAACCATTGTGATTCCATTAAAAGAGTGTTAAGTACGTGTTGCAAGATAAGCTTTTTTGTGGCTTCTCGAAATAATGTTTAAACAATCATAATGGGTCCATATTTATCTCTACTCATCATAAAAGGACGCCACAGCAAATTACTAAAGACACCACTTCAGCAATAAAATTCTAGATAAACAAGTTTTGTGGGAACCAAAACCTGTCTACCAAATTTTATAATGATCGGTCAAAAACTGACCTTATCTTCCATATAAGACTTCCTTTTGTTTCAACTTTAATTTGTTCAATAAATTTGATAACTATTGGTTCATAACTGACCCTACCCCATACTCTCTCTCTCTCTCTCTCAGCGAAATTTAATAAAGAACGTTTCCATCTTATAAAGACGCCACAGCAAATGAGTTTTTTTTAGGATACGTCCATAATTGACCTTATCTCTCATATAAAATATATATGTATAAAATTTAGAATAGCTGAATATAACATTCTTGTTTTAGTTGCTTTGAATATCATATTTATGTATATAAGTTGTTCTTGAAATAAAATCATGAAAGCATGGAACAATATTGGTTTTATTTAAAGGATAACAACTGGTGACGAGGATAAACAAGAATATGATTCAGATAAAAAAATTCAAGCTGTCAAAAAATTGGACATAATACAAAATGGTGACACCACTTACAAATACACAACCACAGGCAACTGTTTTTAATATGGAATCGTTCGATGCTAATGTCTCCACATGGTCAAGATGGGTCACTCGCCTGGAGACGGCATTGGACATATTGAATTGCGATATAGCAAAAAAGAAACATTATTTATTATATTATATGGGCATGGATACATATAATATCCTATGTGACAAATTATTACCAGACGTCCCGGAAAATAAAACATTCGATGATATTAAATCCATTTTGAATGAATATTACGAAGCGAAACCTAATGAAATATTAGCCAACTACAGATTCCATCTACAGAAACAGAAGCCGGATGAGTCGTGTGAAGAATATTTGAATGGTTTAAGAAAGATGTCAATACATTGCAATTTTGGCACATACCTGAGTACAGCTCTACGTAATCAATTCGTTTTTGGACTAAAAAACCAGAAAATTCAAAATCATATGCTTGAAAAAGTGCAACTAACATTAGAAACTGCACTAGCCATAGCGAAAACTTATGAATGTGCTGACAAAAATGAAGAGGAATTGCAACAATCTCTATCGAATGATACTACAGTAGACATGTTAACCAGTAATTATAGATCGAAAGAAAATGAACAGTATAACGAAAGAAGACATAAGGATACAATATGCAGTTTTTGCGGCGTAAAAGGTCATCTAAGACGCATGTGTTCTAAAGCAAAACGTCAATTGAATCAAATTAAGAAGGAGCATAATGCCGATTCTACCGAGGAAATTCTACAAATATATGAGGAGGTAGTAAACAAGCTCAAGGGTAATAAGTACTCTGACTGTTCAAAATTTTATTGTAATTAAATGGTTAATAATGTAATAATAAATTTTGAAATTGACACAGGTGCTCCTGTTACCCATTTGAGTGTTACTGATGCAGAGGAATTTTTTTCGGCAAATCTGAAAAATATAAAAGTGACATAATGATGTATGCAATACCCCAATATAATTAGGTATTTACTGGTGTCAGTTAATACGATGCGAAATGCCCTAAAAGGGTGCATTTCAGTGAATGGGTTGATACCAAAATGGTACGCTAAGTGGTGATTACCAAATAACCATTAACCAGGCGAAGAAAACAGATAAATACACGGTTTAGCACCAAACAAATATTATAAATACGGAACTTGTGCAAACTAACAAAGTACTGATTTGTCGGGAAATTCATCTGCGTCAACATCAAACGAAGGAATGGACTTTGTCAAACTATATATTAATATAGAAAAGGAACTTGTACGTTTTACTAGGCTCATAGATATCCCTAGTTCCCTGTGTTCCAATGGAGCATGTGATCAATCGTCAACCTCTACTGTTAACTTTTTTTACTATACACTTCACCTTCGTGAGAAGGGTATGAATGTCGATAGTTTTACGTGAGTACCTGGCATGATGCTCTACCCCACGGTGGTCTTTTTCATCCACTGGGTAGACTTGACAACGGTCTACCATATCCCTTTTATTCTTCAATAAAGAACTCAGGTGGTAATTTTTTTATATTGGATTTGACCGGTCCAATGTACACCCACTTTGCTGAAGTACTTGAGCTATCAAATCTCTGACCATTGGATGGCATCTGCCGAGGACATTGTTCTTACTCACAGAGACACATTGTGGTAATTCTGATATGAAAAGAGTATACTCCGAACATATCTGGACAAGAAAGGAAATTCAATGGTAACATTTGTATAAGGTACCTTTCATTCATTATCATATAACCCAGTACACATCTCATAAGAGAAAAACATAAGAGCCAGGACATAGACCTGCGGGCAACTGGCCACCCGTAGTAACAAATTATGCTGTGTTCTGGGGTGACCCCTTTTCAATCTATGCAAGGACTAAGCCAGGCAGTAGACTGTAACCAATTTTTTAGTCCCAGCCAGACTAGAGGTATTAGCCACCTCTTTATACCCCGGTATTGCAATAACACCAAGGTGGAGAATTCACCAAGGTAACATGCACCCGGGGGGTGAGTTACCTTGTCCGTTTATAATTTCTTATAGACAGCGGAGTCGATTTAGCCATGTCCGCCTATCTGTCTGTGTGTATGTTGAAATCAGTATTCAGAAGACCACAGATATCTGCGCTATTTAAAATCAGTCCAATCGGTCCATTAATAACAAAGATATGAGTATGAGAATTTTCAATACTATTGAACCTAGAAATATGAAATTAAGTATGTAGAGTCTGAATTAGGTGAGAATTTCAAAAGGTACTTTTGGAATATTCTATAATATTGAACCAAGGGACATGAAATTAAGTACGTAGATTCGGAATTAGATGAGAACCCATAAAAGGGAACTCTTTGGTGCTTTTTTGTTTTTCAAAAGGTACTTTTTGAGTTTTCTATAATAAGTACTTTTTGTATTTTCTATAATATTAAACTTAGAAACATGAAATTGATTATGTGGAGCCTGGATTAAGTCAGAACACATAAAAAAGGACTTGTTGGTACTTTTTCGTTCTACAAAAGGTACTTTTTGAATTTTCGATAATATTTAACGTAGAAACATGAACTTTTTGAAATTTCTATAATATTGAACCTAGAAGCATGATATTAAGTATGTAGAGTCTGGATTAAGTGAGATCCTATAAAAGGGTACTTTTTGGTACCTCTCAGTTTTGCAATTGGTAGGCATTACGGATACATTGATCACTTTGTGATAGTTTGAAAATAATAAAGTTCTGTGCATTAAAGTTTTCAACCAATTGTCGAGAAGTTTTTGATAAAAATCTTTGGGATTCATTAATTAAAATTATGAAAATGAATAGTTCGGAAATTTGAAATTATGTTCAAAACATAATTTATAATATTTCGAACATAAATTCAAATATAAGTTGAATCTGAACTTAATTTTTTTCAATCACATAATGTTTTCAAGATATCGTGTCCTAAAGTTTTTGAGGATATTTCAGATGTTACAATAACATTACTTGAAAGAAAGAATTCAAATCCATTAAAACTGCAAGAGGGAAATTGTTACAATTCTCATATTCCATTAAAAAAACTTGTAAGTTAAATATAATTCATAACATCCTGCCAATAGAATATTTTAATATAAAACTTACCTGTCTCAAACAATGTATAATATAAGCCGGCGTCAATTGTGTTGAACAATTAATGGTCAGCAATTCATAACCTGACATATCCTGAACTGCGTGTTGTATAAGCAAAGTTTTGGCTGCACCAGCCGGACCTACAACTAAGAATGGTGTGCTGGAGGGAGCCTCTAGAAAACTTTTCAATTGTTGCAAATACATTTTAATAGAAGCTGTTTCAATTAATTCGCCGCCACCACTTATATCACTTTCATAAACATCCAAGGACTTTCTACTTTTATTATAAAACAATAACTCTGAATGATTTGGATTGGCAACGTAAAGGCCAGCCTTGTTATATAACCAATTTGAGAATTCATTTTGACGTTCTACTGGTAAAAATTCAAAAGCGGCATGACAAGCAGCCACTGTAAATTCTTCACGATTTTGTATATTGAAATTATTATCATGTCCTGCCTGAAGTTTTAATAGTAAAGCACGTAACATGCGGGAACGTGTCAAACCAGGAAACGTACTAAATAGAAAAAATATGAAATTGTGTATTTTTTATTTTATAAATATTATTCTTTGCCAGTACTTACTGTAAATATTCCTTTTCTAACCATTCCATAGCAGGTTCATAGATTTCCTCTATAAAACTTTGTATTAAATCACCAAATTCAAATTTACTCAATTGATATTCGAGTATACGTTTTAAGGGATAGTCTTCATTGCTTTATATGTTTGTACAAAAATGGAAGGTTATTTGTTGGTGGTTTAATTTTTATTTTGTGCATCTTTAATGCTGTAGCATTTACTTACTTCATATTTACTATGCCCATACGAGATATTGTTGCTGGCGAGGCATTACGTACATCATCAGTTTCAAATATAAAATTCACATTATTACCGAATTGTATGCGCCAACCAGATGGTAATGTTAGTAATCTATTCGTAAATAAATTAGAAAAGAGAAATTGTAATTAAAATTTGTAGTTTTAAGGGAATATTATTCAAAGGATTTTATTTAATGTGAATACATGTGTATTTTAAATAGAGGATTAATGTGTAATTTAGTTTTATATTAAAGTTCTGTTAAAAATATGTAAATAGTTGTAATATTCTCTATTTCATTTTTCCTATTTTTTACACACAGCTTACACCAGAAGAAGAAGCCCGCAACAAAATGATTATGCGCGAAAGAGATCGTGAGCGTAAACGTTTAAAACGTATGAATCCCGAATATAGGCGAATGGAACAAGAACGAGATCGTGATCGTAAAAAGGCCCGACGAGCCAATGAAGCATTTAGACAGCTCGAAAAGTTACGCGATAAAATACGCAAAGAACGTAAAAAAGGCATAATAGTCGATGAGGCAGCATTGGCAAAACATTTTAATTTAGTGCCAACGACACCTGTCGAACCGGAAGTTATAATTAGTGATGTGGTAACGGCCACAGAACAACAGCAGCAACAGCAAGCTAACCAACAGCAGCAGGCTACACAACAACAACAACAGCAGCAGCAACCGTTGCTAACGCAACAGCAACAACATCATACACAACAGCATCAGCCACAAAGGCGAAGAATACATAATACGAATAATGCAAATACAACAAATACTTCAAATATGCCGAATACTACAAGTAGTATAACAACAACTACCATTACCAGTGCTAATACAAACAACAATCTAACACAGGTCACAACGGCCAACATGCCACCCTCCACTAATACAGCTGCCACTCACATGTCACAACTAAACAAGGGTCTACTCTATCCACCACCCAATTTTCCCCATCATCCTCTACCCATACCCGGTGTGGCACTAATGCCCTCACTGTGCCATCCCATTTTACATCAAAATCTAAGTGCTACTCTGTATCCACAGAATAGTGTTAAACAAGAGTATAATACGGCTCGAAATGACACGTCATCAACGTCAAATGCTCACAATTTAAGTGCTACTTTGTATCCACAAAATAATATTAAACAAGAATATAATTCGGGTAGTAATGATACCTCGCCTTCAACAAATGCCCACAATCAACAGCAATCACCATCCTCGGCACCGGGCGCAGCCAATGCCGGGGCCGCCAATAATAATGATGAACATGAGATGAATATGATTGAACCGGAAATAATATTGCAAACATCATCGGATATAATAGCGGCGCCACATCATTTCAATAATCATGCCCATGCACATCATTTGCACCAGCAACAGTGTAATATGTTTACGCATATGGCACCACAGGCTCATATGGCAGCCGCACATATGCGTGCAGCAGCTCATGCTCCTCATATACCGCCATCAGCATCGGCTTTGGCAGCTGCAGTAGCTGCGGTACAATCTCAACATCAACAGCAGCAGTTACAGCAACAACATCCTACATCACAACATACTATAACACAACAACAGCAGCAGCAGCAACAACAACAACAGCAGCCACAACATCAAACGCAACAATAAATTTTTAATGTTTAATTAAAACAAACAGCGGAAAAATTGCATATTTGCAAATTTACTATTTTATTATTTTAGCTTGTTTTTTTGTGTAATCGTGGGCATTATTAGAATTTATGCCATTTTTATAATTATGTATTTTTTTTCTTCAGTTCTGTTTTTTGTTTCCTTTCGTTTGTGGTCAACATCATTCATGTCGTCTCACTATGGCTACACAGTGGATTAGGAAGAATTTAATGTTGGTAGAAAAGTGTTAAAGGTAATACCAAGACTTTAGTCTACAGTCAAGAATATAGTCCTATAGTATACAGGGTGGACTATAGTCGATAGTCTAGCATATAGTATATATACCAGATTATACACCGCATTCTGAAGTCGAGGCTATATTTCATAGTCGAACTTATGGTATATAGTTCAGACTACAATCTATAGGCTGACTATATTCAAGAGTCTATTCTATAATCTAGAGTACCGAATATAATGTTGACTATAGAATATATATACTATAGTTCATACTCTAGACTATAGTCTTTATTCCAGACTATAGTCTATAATCGAGACTATATTCTATAGTTTATAGACTGCAGTCGAGACTTTAGTCCAGACTATAATCGTAAGTCGAGATCTATAGACCAGACTAAAATTTATAGTTCATGTACAGTCTTTAGTCCAGACAAAATTCTATAGTGGAGGCTATAGTCCACACTATAGTCTAGAGTACAGGCTCGAGACTATATTCTATAGTCCAGACTATAGTCTATCGTCCAGATTATAGTCTATAGTCAAGACTATAGTCTATAGTCCAGAGTACAGTCTACAGTAAAGACTATAATCTATAGTCCAGACTATTTTGTATAATCCAGACTATATTCTATAGTCTCGACTTTAGCCTATAGCCCAGGCTATATAATCTAGAGTATAGTCTATATATACTTTAGTTTATACTCGAGACTATAGTCTATAGTCAAGACTATAGTCTAGAGTAGAGGTTCGAGACTATATTCTATAGTCCAGACTATAGTCTATCGTCCAGATTATAGTCTATAGTCAAGACTACAGTCTATAGTCCAGAGTATAGTCTACAGTAAAGACTATAATCTATAGTCCAGACTATATTCTATAGTCTCGACTTTAGCCTATAGCCCAGGCTATATAATCTAGAGAATAGTCTATATATACTTCATTTTATACTCGAGACTATTGTCTATAATCAAGACTATAGTCAATAGTAGAGACTATATTATATAGAGGAAACTATATTCTATAGTTGAACTGTAGTCTATAGTCGATACTATATTATATAGTCCAGACTACTGTCTATAGTAGAGACTATATTATATAGTTCAGTCTATAGTCCAGACTATAGTCTACAGTCTAGAATACAGTCTATAGTCCAGACTATAGTCTATAGTCCAGACTATAGTCTATAGTCCAGACTATAGTCTATAGTCCAGACTATAGTCTATAGTCCAAACTATAGTCTATAGTCCAGACTATAGTCTATAGTCCAGACTATAGTCTATAGTCCAGACTATAGTCTATAGTCCATACTATAGTCTATAGTCCAGACTATAGTCTATAGTCCAGACTATAGTTTATAGTCCAAACTATAGTCTATAGTTCAGACTATAGTCTATAGCCCAGACTTCAGTCTATAGTACAGACTATAGTATATAGTCAAAACTATAATCTATAGTCCAGATTATAGTCTATAGTCCAGACTATAGTCTATAGTCCAGATTATAGTCCAGACTGTAGTCTAAAGTTCAGAGTACAGTCTATATTCTATAATGCAGGATATATTCTTTAGTCGCAACTTTAGTCTATAGTCCAGGCTATAGTCTTGACTATAGTTCAAATTATAGTCTATAGTCGAAACTGTACTCAAAAGTATGTAGTCCAGTCTACAGCCGAGACTATAGGCTATGGTTGAAAATCATTAGAATATAATTTTGTAGCAACTGTTTACCTTAAAATACAAAATTAATTATGCTCCTTTTCACTTTAACACTGTATTTTTTTTGTTGCACTCACTTAATTAAGTATTTGTGAGTAAAAAAGCAATTTCTCTTTTTTCATTTCGTATACATAATCATGTTTTATATAAAAACATAAATTTTATATTTTTTTTCGTATTTTTAAGCTTTAATATTATTAAACCATTTTCACTATTTAAATGTCTATTTATATCCTTTTTTTAGTCCGTCGATTTGCTTCCATTTGATTTATTTGTTTGTTTTAATTTTTACTTAATGTAAACATAAATGTTTTAAAATTTTTAATTTTATTCTCATATTATTATTATTTTAATAATTTTATTTTTTAGTTTAATTAATGTCCTTTTTTTACTATTGCAATATTTGTTTTTATTTACTTTATCATTTTTTTCGAAACATCATAAATTTTTACTCATTTTTTTATATAAGGTTTAAATGCTTTAGTAATTAAAATCTATTAAGTATACACTTAAAAAAACACACACAACAAACAGAATTATATATTCAGTAAATATTATATATAATAAATATATATAGTACGAGTTGGGTATATATAAATGATAAAAAACTGTATGTATCCATTTAAATTTAAATAAAAACCATAAAACGTAATAAATAATAATAATTATTATTAAAGGAAAAAAAGAGGAATTATTTGCCACTCTTAAAAACAACAACCGTACGAAAGAAAAAACTTAATTATTACGAATTTATGCGAAAATAATAAAAAAATCTTTTTTTTTTTGAGTAATGTAAACACTATTTTTTCAGTCATCTAGAGTGAAAGTGTATTTCAGGTAGGTATGAATTTAAACAAGTAAGAGTTCTATATTCGGCTGTGCCGAATCTTATATACTCTTCACCATGATGTGTTAAAAAAAGTCGGTGTCAAAAACTCTTCTTTCAAATCACTTACTTCGGGCTAAACATACTTAATTTCATGTTTCTAGATTCAATATTATAGAAAATTCAAAAAGTATTTTAAAAAACCAAAAAATATACCAATAAGTTCAGGTTTCCGGTTCTCACCTAATTCCGACTCTACATACTTAATTTCATGTTTCTAGATTCAATATTATAGGAAATTCAAAAAGTACCTTTTGCAGAACGAAAAAGTACCAAGAAATTCCTTTCGATTTGTTCTCATCTAATCCGGTCTCTACATACTTAATTCCATGTTTCTAAGTTCATTATTATGGAAAACTCAAAAAGTACCTTTTGAAAAACTAAAAAGTACCAAAAAGTTAACTTTTTCCGGTTCTCACATAATTCCGACTCTACATACTTAATTATATGTTTCTGGGTTCATTATTATAGAAAAACGAAAAAGTATCAAAAAATTATATTTTATGTGTTCTCGCTTAATTCCGAATCTACATACTTGATTTTATGTTCCTAGGTTCAATATTATAGAATATTCAAAAAGTACCTTTTGAAAAATAAAAATGTACCAAAAAGTTGCCTTTTATGGCTTCTAACTTAAGCCTGGCTTCACATACTCAATTTCATGTTTCTAGCCAATAACAACACACTAGTGCTGCTCTCGCACTGCTACTCTTGCTCTGCTGATCTCGCTGATTTTGCTGATTTTAAATAGCGATCTTCCCGAAATCATGTCTAACAGAATTATTGAAGATTCGGATCTCGCCGATATCTGGGGTCCTCTAAAAACTGATTTCAACAAACATACAGACGGACAGACAGATAGACAGACGGACATGGCTTAATATAAATACTTTATAGGGTCGGAAAATTATATTATAGAAATTACAAACGGAATGACAAACTTATATCATATATCATATATGTTCTGGCTAAATGATTGGCCTGCCCATTTTCATAGTGACCCGTATTCGCAGGGACTGATTTTGGTTTTACCAGGTATATTTTTGTCTAATGTATTCACCCCTATTCGGCATTTCGATTACGTATTCGCAATAATAATTTTTCGAATTTATTTGTTGTTTTCATTATAAAAGTAGTAAAAACTTGTTCGTTCGCATTTAGAGAAACAGGCCCTTAAAATACAGAATCAGATCTTTTAGAAGTAAATTCTTTCTTATAAAAGTTATCACCGCAGAGCTTTTCTAATGGAATCTTTATGTGAAGAGTAAGATTATCAAATGATCTTCCTAAAATTTTACAAAAACATTTTTGTTTTTTTTTAACTTGTTAATGTCGATTTTGAGAGGCCTCCATGATAACCCTGCAAAAACCGAAATCTGTCTTTTCACAAGAAAGACAAAAATTTCTACGTATACCGAACCTTTCTTCCGGGGCAAAAAGATACCAGTGACAAAGTTAAGTACTTAGGTGTATTCCTCGACCGAAAATTAAAATGGAGACACCACATAGAGGATAGGATCAACAAAGCACATCGGTGCTGGGCGATATGTGGAGAACTATAAGCATGAAGTGGTGCCATAGCCCTACTATGACAAATTGGATTAAGTGGTGCCATAGCCCTACTATGACAAATTGGATTAATAAAAGTGTAATAAGACTAATTCTAGCTTATGTTTCAATAGTCTGGTGGACTACTTTAGACAAAAAGTGCAATATCAAACTTCTACAGGGAGTTGGGTATAAGTGGTGCCATGTGTACTACTTCAACCATGGTTCTTGAAACCATTGAAACATATTTAAGATATAAGTCGGCGCTTACAGCCGAACGGCTCTTTACTTTAGGTGATCTGGCCAAAAGCGGTTGATATAAAATCATCGGAAGTGCCTGACCGTATACCAGACACAGAATATGTCATAAACTTTGAAACTCTGATCCCAGATAGAATGTCTTGTTCAAGCGGAACGTTAGAGCAAATACCAGTAGGAATCCGTTGTTACACGAATGGTTCTAAATTGGGGAATACTGTGGGGTAGGAGGAAGTCTGAATTTAGTATGATAGTACGTATTCTGAGTGAATTGGACGTGCGGATTCAGACGTATGTAGAGCATGTGGAGACAGTGAAACACTAGAGCACTTTCTTTGCACTGTCAAGCATTCGTCGAAGGTAGATCCAAGTATCTTGGAAGTGATGTTATTCCGAAAATTACATTCCTGACTTACACTGATTAGAAGATTCTTAGGAATTACGTTCAGGAGACTAAGTTTCTGAACACTGAAAAATAATTCATTCAGTTCCCTTTTTCTTCTCGCGATAAGGAGCGCGCAACAGGCCCGATGGATTTGATGTTGTATACATCCCCTATAAACCTAACTTAACCTTTTTATTGCTATACGATTGATTTTTTAACCAGTTATCTGCATTATAGTAATTTTTGAAACATATATGAGGCAAGGAGAAATAAATTACATATTTTTGGATTTTACCAAAAAAAAAAATATATATATATATAAGCTTCCAAAGTATAACACTCTAAACTTCGTCCTTTAAAAATTGTCTTATAAACGTGTTTTTAATGTGTCAACATGTTTTGTCTTTTAGAAAAGTAAGGAAGTATAGTAGGGCAAGACTTGACGGCGTGATCCTTGTAAAATTTTTAGGACGATTTTTGATTATACAGGTCTTGTTTATTTTGAATTTCATCGCTATACTCGTATTGTTAAGATAGATTAAGGAACTTTAAATGGGGGTAGGTTCAATTATAGACCGATCCTTACAATATTTAACAAAGATCTAATATCTCCTTTTAAAAAATTTCACTTATAATAAAATACTAAGTGACCAAAAAATTTGGTACGAATCGAAATTAAGTTTACCAATTTAATTAAACTTATCTTTTATATATTAAATTTTACGAATTTAAATTTTTGTAAAATACCAGACCAGACCAGTAGACACAACATTCAACCCAATATGCAATAGAATGTTGTAGTAGTAAATAAATTGAAACAAAAGCAAATTATTTTACACCCACAACACAAAGCAAACAAACCATAGAAAGAAACAACAAATTTTCTACTTACTTATTATCATCCAACACTGAATTGAGTGCCTCAATCCATTCTGGATCAATGCTGCCATCACAAACAATCCATGATTGAATGTGCAGTGGTTCGGCATTTACAACGGCAGCTGTATGTGTTAAAACGCCATCAAGCCATTGACGTGTATCAGGATCAAGACGACCTAACAGTTGAATGCGACTCATGGATTTAGGACTAATAGTGTGAATACGTATTTGTTGTTGCTGCTGCATTGAAGTGGTGGTCGCAGTTGGCCTAGCGGAAATAGTTAATTGTGATGATGCAGTTGATGTTGATGACACTGATGTTTGTGTAATTAAAGCTTGACGCAATACTGATATTATGGTTGATTTACCGCAACCGGGTGGTCCCATTACAACAACACCCATGCGCTTTTGCAATTGTTCATAGAGTTGCAAACATTTAATCATTTGCATTTCATTAGCACAAAGACCCAATAAACTAAATGCCTCCGTAATCGACTGTTGCAAGGTTGATTTAAATTTGTCATTGATTTTAATTTCTGGAAATACATTCTGCAATAGCATATCAAAACGTGCCACATCATGTAGTGCCAATTTGGACATAGTGGAGGCACGTAGACACTGTACCACCACCGACATTTCACTGTTATTATAATTGTCGTCATTGTGCACGACCACAATATTGTCATGATTATTTGTTGCACGATTACTATTATTATTTTTATTAGTTGCAATCGTGGCTGCTGTTGGTGTGGTTGTTATTGTTGCATCGACATTATTTGTGCTCTGAGCTGAAGTGCGTGTAATCTTTAGATTTTCACGTAAACCTTCACCGCAAGCAAGTAAAATGGTTTTCAATTCTCTTAATCCCCAATCGTAGTGACGCTGGTGTGTTAATATTTTGCCACACATATCGAACAGTTCGACCACACGTTCGGCTATTTCGGTTGCCTGCTTAAATCCTTCCACAAACAACATGACACGTGCAATTTCTCGTGGTTCCGGCTGTTGCATAACAATTGGACGAAATAATGCTTGTATGTTGCCAGGTAATTTCTGTCTGCCACCATAGTCAGCGCCAGCCGGATTAAGCGTTACAAATATGCCACAATGATGATTGAGTTTAATCTGTGACAAAAGGAAAAGTTTCCAACATTACTATAAACATATATAAAAACAAGTAGGAAAGTATAGTCGGGCATGGCCGAAAATTTTTATTTTTTTATAAAGAAACTTTTATGTTAAATATTACCATAATTCCAAAATATTTAAGCAATTTGTTGATAAAAAACTATAATTTCTAAATGAGGCTTTATATAGGTCAAATATGGGCCGATCCTCGGTAAATTTGGGAAAAGGATATATTTTTAAATAACAGTTAGTTTTATTGAGTTTCATTGCGATACAAATGGTTACAAGTCAATTAGACGTTTAAGACATTTTCTGAATGGGGGTTTGTATGGGGGCTAGGGTCAAATAAGGGCCGATCATTACGAAAATCTGCAGTGTCATTTATACTTATATAAAACTTATTTGTGCCAATTTTTAGAGAGATAGTAGAATATTTGACATAGTTATTGCATAAAAAGTTCAAATCGGGAGGTATGGCTGTATGGGGGCTAGGTGAAATAATGGACCGATTTCAACCATTTTCAAAAGTCTTCGTCCCTGTGCCAAATTTTATCAAATTGAAAATTGCCGCCTGTACCTTGCGCACAAGATTTACAAGGACAGCCAGTCAGCCGGAGAGACGGACGGACTAACTTAATCGATTCAAAAAATGATTCTAAATCGATCGGTATACTTTAACGCAAATCTATAGAAACATTCCATGTTATATGTTAAACGTATAATACCCTCCCTACTATAGTGGTGTAGGGTATGATGATTGCAAACGCAAATCTATAGAAACATTCCATGTTATATGTTAAAGTTCAAAGGAACAAAGAAATCTAAAGTAAATATTTATGAGTCCAAGTATACATATGTAAGTTGGAATGTACTTTACGATTGTAAAGATTGCAAGTCTTATATACACATACTTACAGGCTGTTTATTTAATTTTCATTAAGAGTGCAATTAATTTGCATGTTGATTATTGATGGCATTTAAAAAGAGTAATTTTATAGGCTTAATAAACAATTTGTGCCAGAAATCCGAAATGAATTAACAAGTAATATAACGTCTTATCAATAATTAATTAAAATTCAATAAGCCACAAGAAAGCTTGATTTCTTAGAACAGCTTGTTCTTTCACATTTTAAGATTAAGAGTTTTCTCACTGACATACATATGTATGACATATTCAAATATAAACTATTAAGACTTATATTCGAATATGTCCAAACTTACACTTGGTTATCGAACTAATCGATACAATTTTGGATTTTTTCGCGGCAAAGAGCATATGAACTAGGGTATTCAATTATTTGAGGTTTTGCGTTAGCCGGTTAATAATCGGATAATTAAAAATTATTTGGTTAATCGAATAAAAGGAAACTGGATGTTACTGTTGCTTTTTACAATAATTTTCTTCATATTACATCCTGTAAAAATTCACAAACATTCACACATGGAAAAGTTGATAAGCAACTTTTATGTCCTTATACAAGGATTTCAAAGTTTAAAGGACTACAAACGAATGTTTAAAATATTTATATATATTTTATAATGCCAATATTGGTATCAAATGGAAGATGGGAATCTGTACATTCTATCTATATTATTTACCTGTATCACTTAGAGAAAAAACGAAAAAGAAATTAAATTGAAAAAGGTTTCATTTTCGACTCAAAAACTTTTTGTGACAAATTTTCTTTAAGATTTCCAATTCTTTCTTGATGATTTGAAATAAATTATATTATTTCGAAGCAGAGGAAGTCAGCTTCATTTGAAATTAATATTAATACCAACTTTTTAATATAAATTTAAAATTCCATTTTTTGAAATCGGATTTGAAAAAAAACTAAACATAAAATTGAATGAAGTGAAAATAATATTTTTGTTTATAAACCGTGCAAAAGTTATTTTCAAGCATGAAAAAATCTATGCGTGCAGGAAACTGTGGACAATTAGTATTAACTCTGAGTACTCAATTTTTCATAATCAGGACTTTAAAGCTTTAAAGCATTCGACTGAAGATCTTCTAATATAACTTTAACGGAAGACCATCTTACATAGATTACGTTATAGGTCTTCTTATAAGCCTTTAGCGAAAGATCTTCTAATAGGCCTACAACAGAAGACCGTTTAAAAGGCCCTTTTAAGTAAGCCCTTTAGTAGAACCGAGAAGGCAAGCACTTGACTGACAATGACACGCCGTGTAAAATTGAAATGATTTTGCAATGCTACGGGGTGTGCTTGTGTCTAATGCCTTTGGTAAGGTCTCTTTACTGACTCTTTTTCCCGCTGGGATCTATTCTGCCGGTCCGAATTTTGCTCAAGTACTCAAACTAATCTAAGAGCACTGCTGTAATGTTGCATAAACTCTGTAATTAAAAACATCATTTCCATGTGAAGGCCTCTGTTGATTCGGCAACAGCGTCTACAGTCGTTACAGGTAGATCGAAATACGATTTTGGATTTACTTTTTTAATCCATTGGTATTTATATCAAGTATGCCACTTCCTGGAGTGGTTTAGAAACGTAACGAGTGTTTACAAATTGTTTACAACTGCTTTATTTTGTAAATGAAATTGGAATCTTCTTAAATTGGTCAACATTGTTGAATATTTTTAAGTGAAACTGTCGATGCCTTCAGATATAGATGTCATATATATCGCATTCCTATTGATATCGTAAATTTCAGTCAAAAATACCGCATACAGTAGAAGACTACCATAACGATCAACAGTTTCTACAACCAACTTTTCTTTTTTTAAATATTGGTGCATATTGAGTTTAACCTCCGAAATCAGTCTACATTTTTACACAAGAATGTCCTTATTTGTTTTAATTATAAATATTCTATTGAGGTGAGATAACGGAAAAGTTAGTATTTTTTAATTCTAAAAGAAGAGTACATCTTACGCTTTACCACCTGCTTGAGCAGTGCCCTAATTTTCATGTTATAAAGAAATAATTATGACTTGGTTTGTCACAGTCTACTAATAAAATTATTTATTATTATGGGTAGTTACAACACAGAACCGTTAAAATTGAATATTAATATCAATTAACATTAGACGTTACAAATATTAGAATTTAAAGTATGAAATAAGTTTTATATAATTGAAAAATCCTATACTAATTAATTTGTTAAAAATAAACTCAATTTAGTATGTACTTAAACAACTTATTACAAAAATACCAACTCATAATTTGAAATCATGCACTAGAGAAGATACGTAAGTAATTATGAATGTGTACATTTATCATTTTGCACTTTTACATTTCGAACAACAATTTTACTTACATTATTTTCAGCAATTTGAACCGTATCCGATTTATCCTTTAGAGCACATTGTATGGGTTGTATGAGCATTGATATGGCCGAAAGTGTTGCTTCTTGCAAACGATTGAATTCATCAAAACAACCCCAGGCGCCACAACGAGCCAGACCAGTCAAAATCAAACCCATCGATTCAGTATCAACATTCTGTATTTTGAATAATAAAAATATGCACATATGAGAGTTGAATACATTAAATAATTTTCATGTAAAAGTGGAATATTCAAAAATGTATAAGTCGTAACTTGTACCACAATGGTTTTAGTAACTAACTATGGAGGAGTAAACACAAACATTCGTAAAAAAGATAAAAACAACTTAAACATCTAGGAAGCATGAGAAAACAAATGACATTCTCATATTGAATACAACAGAGTATGGAAATAATGCATTTTTTGAATTTTAAAAGTATTGAAAATAATCTGATAATCTAAAAACATGTAACATTCTAAATAACTTGAATAAAGCATCAAAAAACTCGGAAGTTTAGCGAAAAACTTTCATTATAATATTATAGAACAAGATTCGAATCGAAATACTTATAAACAAATCGTACATAATTGTTGCCAGCATATGACAAATCCAATGCTACAAAAAACAATACATTCTTTTTGAATTCTGCGCACCTTTGAACACAAAACAAATTGAATAGGAATGCATAAACATTTTAGAGTTGTGTAGAGATGAGTTGAGTGTTGTAGTGCTAGATGAATATTAGAATGGCATTAAACCTACTACTCGCTCAGAGGAAAATAAGATTGCTGGAATAAGCTTACTAACTAACTAACTAACTTACTATCTAACTAACTAACTAACAAACTAACTAACTAACTAACTAACTAACTAACTAACTAACTAACTAACTAACTAACTAACTAACTAACTAACTAACTAACTAACTAACTAACTAACTAACTAACTAACTAACTAACTAACTAACTAAGTAACTAGCTAACTAACAAACTAACTAACTAACTAACTAACTAACTAACTAACTCACTAACTAGCTAAATAACTAACTAACTAACTAAATAACTAACTAACTAACTAACTAACTAACTAACTAACTAACTAACTAACTAACTAACTAACTAACTAACTAACTAACTAACTAACTAACTAAATAACTAACTAACTAACTAACTAACTAACTAACTAACTAACTAACTAACTAACTAAATAACTAAGTAAGTAAGTAAGTAAGTAAGTAAGTAAGTAAGTAAGTAAGTAAGTAAGTAAGTAAGTAAGTAAGTAAGTAAGTAAGTAAGTAAGTAAGTAAGTAAGTAAGTAAGTAAGTAAGTAAGTAAGTAAGTAAGTAAGTAAGTAAGTAAGTAAGTAAGTAAGTAAGTAAGTAAGTAAGTAAGTAAGTAAGTAAGTAAGTAAGTAAGTAAGTAAGTAAGTAAGTAAGTAAGTAAGTAAGTAAGTAAGTAAGTAAGTAAGTAAGTAAGTAAGTAAGTAAGTAAGTAAGTAAGTAAGTAAGTAAGTAAGTAAGTAAGTAAGTATGTAAGTAAGTAAGTAACTAACTAACTAACTTATTTACTTACTTACTTACTAACTAACTAACTAACTAACTAACTAACTAACTAACTAACTAACTAACTAACTAACTAACTAACTAACTAACTAACTAACTAACTAACTAACTAACTAACTAACTAACTAACTAACTAACTAACTAACTAACTAACTAACTAACAAACTAACAAACTAACAAACTAACTAACAAACTAACAAACTAACAAACTAACAAACTAACAAACTAACAAACTAACAAACTAACAAACTAACAAACTAACAAACTAACAAACTAACAAACTAACAAACTAACAAACTAACAAACTAACAAACTAACAAACTAACAAACTAACAAACTAACAAACTAACAAACTAACAAACTGACAAACTAACAAACTAACAAACTAACAAACTAACAAACTAACAAACTAACAAACTAACAAACTAACAAACTAACAAACTAACAAACTAACAAACAAACAAACTAACAAACTAACAAACTAACAAACTAACAAACTAACAAACTAACAAACTAACAAACTAACAAACTAACAAACTAACAAACTAACAAACTAACTAACTAACAAACTAACAAACTAACTAACTACCTAACTTTTTTAACTAACTAACTAACTAACTAACTAACTAACTAACTAACTAACTAACTAACTAACTAACTAACTAACTAACTAACTAACTAACTATTTAACTAACTAACTACCTAACTAACTGACTTTTGTATAACATGTATGTACCAATTTTTTTTGTCGAAAGAGACACAATATTTCCAAAGTGACAAAATAGCAACGGAAAGCTCTCCACAATGGAAAGCTCTAAGATATAGCCTAAAGAAAACTGAGTGTTAATTCTAAATTCGAGTCTAATTTCTTTCTAAATTTGAGGGTCCGGAGTAAGCATTTTAAATATTAATCCAAAACAATTATAATATTATTTAGACGATATCATTTAAGACATTTCTTTAAGGTTGACACCAATACTTTTAAGGAAGGGAATATTTTTGCACTGAAAAATTAAAATAAGGAAATAAAATCAAAATTTCTGCAAGCTAAAATAGCTACCTCCTTAAAATAAAATTCAAACCGATGTAAAAAAAAAATTAAACAAATGAACCAACAGACACTCACCTCATCACAATTAAATACCAATACGAGACGACCCAACATAGCGCCCAATGCTTTAACACATTCTGTTTTTCCAGTACCAGCTGGGCCGAAAGGATTACCACCCAAGCCCATGTGCATGGCTTGTGTTAATATAAGATAACATTTGTGTGTTAAACGTGTACTGACCAGCTTATTAGGATTACCTAAAAATTCATACGAATATTCAAATTCAGCATACACCATACGTATGATAACCGTGCGTGCATCTCTGCCACTTGCACTCCCTGTTCCACCTCCGTCGTTGCCTAAATAAAACTTTAGTTGTGCCAACCAATGCCAATCATTTAGATGCATTGTATTGTTTTGTATTAGTTCCTCCACGACTGTTACATAGTGTACCAGTTCAAAGAGCAAAGAACGCAATTTCATTTGTAACAACATGTCATGAGTTTGATGTTTCCATGTCGAATATTTGGTTATTTCCGTATTGAGTTGTTGTTGGAGTTTCTGCAGTGACATCGTTTGTATGGCTTTTTCAGCCTGTTTGGTAAACTGTATGGCTCGTGTAGTCGATAACACTTGTATGGCATAATTTTGTAAAATATTTTCATTGTAACCATCTGTTGGATAGGAGTTACAACATTGAACAATTTGCTCTTTCAGGGTTTGTTGAATATTGTTGACCAGTGCATTTAACCAAGTCTGAATAGGTTGTAATTTTACGTTATATTAGTGTTAAGTAAATAGTAGTGTTTATTTTTTTTCATTTTTACTTACTTCTATGGGTCCAGACATTTCAATGGCTGTTTTTAGATTAAGAACATCTCCTTCAGAACTTTTCACTGATTGTATGGTATATACTGGTCGTTCCCCATTGGTTCCATGTTTAATACCTAAAGCATGACAACCAGGAAAAAGCTTCTTAATATGTTTTTGTATAACTTCGGGATCTTTAGAGGCTTGTCCTAGGATTTCCAAAAGATCATCATCGCCCAGGAAGTAAAAACGGGGAAAAGAGTTGCGTTTTTCCTTAATAGTTATAAAAATATTAATTCTTTAACTTTTATAGAGCTTTTTTTACAATATCTTACCATTATGTAGGACATTAAATTGTTTTGACATCTGGTCAGTTGAGTTTCCAGAGACTTGACTAGAGTAGTTATATTGTTAATTTTTACCAAAGATATAACTCTAGGATCCATTTCTATTTCCCTCATAATATAGCGAAAGTCTTTATCTATGCGTTTGAATAAGGCCTCTTCATTTTTTAGAGTGCCAGCCTCAAAAACCGGTTCCAAATAAACCCATCTAGAAGTTTAAAGGATGAGTTGAATTATTTTATACAAAACTTGATTGTTAATAATACTTTACCTCCTTTGTGATTGATTCAAACTTGTTAAAATAGCATCCAAAGAGTTAAGTCTACTTTCCCATAGTTCGGCCTGATCCGAAAAGGCCTCAAAAGCTGATGAATTTTTAGCCGACTGAAGTAATGATTGATTATCACCAATTTTATTTAGGACTTCCTGATAATCCTTAATTAATGTTATAGAATTACCCGACGAATCTTTCTGTGATATCAGCTTCAATTTGGCTGTAACCGACCATTGATCTAGTTCAGTTAAAGCTTGACGCACCACTTGCTCTGAAGAGGCTTGCCTTACAATTTGTGATATTTCTCCAGCATGTTGTTGCAATAAAGCCTGATCTTGTAAAATATCTTTTAAGGTAAAATTGTGTAATTTTTTCATATCTTCTTTTTTGAGTAAAACAAAAATTCTAGCCCAATGACGTTCAGTTAAAGAGTCTGATTGCAACTGCTGCAGAATTGGTAAAATGGTTTGCAACTTTTCAACACTTTGTCTTATTCTTTTTGATGAGAGATCTATAGAAGAGTTAACTGAACTTTCCCATTGTGTTATGAGCTCATTTAAAATATAAGGACGCCTGCGGTAAATGGCCCATTCTTCTTTTAGTATAGCATCCAAATCTTTTAGATAGTCATCGTATATAAGCCACTCTTGTGATTGAGCCTTCATTTTGGCATCAATTTCGTCGAATGGCTTAAGCAAATCATCGGGAAAGATCATATTGAACTTGGCACATTCTTCTAAAAGTTGCTCTTTCTTGCATAAAATCTCCTGCCAGTGTTCTTGACGCTCTTTGAACATATCCAGCGAGGCATCTTCATTAGCCTCCAACTCGGCTATGGTTGATTCCCAACGTATGACAAATTTCTCTGCCTCATTGTGTAAATTTTGTATTTGTGTCTGAGCCTGATCTTTGATCATGTCGACTTGACGTTGCAGTATAACAGCATGATTTTCCAATAAAGGTTGCAACTTTTCCCATTGTATTAGTATGGAGGCTAATGAGGTAACACGCTCTTTACACCAACCAGCTAAACAGGTATCTTTAGCTTTGACCAAATTAAGAGTTTCCGTGACTTTTGGTAATTCGGTCATAATTTTTTCATATTTCATACCCGACTTTGTTATGGAGGATTCATCCATGGGTACATTTTGCAAGAATTGTAGAGCATTTTGTAGAAACTCTTGTATGATTGTAATATCGTTTAGTATGGATGCTCTAAGGCTGTTGGATAAAGCCTCCCAATAACGACGACTGATATTTTCAATGTCTGACCGTAAGGGTAATATATCGATTACAATGCAGTCAATAGATTCCTCATTGCTGAAATAGACAAATAATTTTTAGTGATTTTTTTTAATGTTTCGAAAATGTGCCTCGATCCGGACTTAAAAGCAAAATTCCCGAAAAACTTTTGGGATATCTCTATGTGGTTTGAAATAGTACTGTTCCTTGATCTTAGTGAATTTGTTTTGCGGATTTCAGATTTAGTTGGAGTGAAAATAGAATCATTCAAGCAAATCGTATAGTTCTTATACGATCTTGAATACTTTTTGAAGATTATTAATCACTTATTTTCATCACTTTAATTGAAAATAAAATGTTTTAAGCTTTATAAATTTGTGCTATAATCGTTTTGGAAATCATCCTAAAGTATGATCGTCATGGTATTTTAAACTAACTTACTTTTGTATTTTGGCAATTTTCTGGCTAAAATGTTTACACTTTCGAAAATTACGATCCCAATCGTCCGAGGTTTGTAAATGTACACCACAAAGTTCTTCCACATCGACACAGCCTAAAGCCACCCAGGGCAGCCAGAGTTTTTTAAACTTATCTAATTTCGAAAATAATTCCTCAGCTTGTTCATATAAAGGACCCAAATAATGACGATTTATTTCGACCATAGTTTTAAACAGATCAGAACCTTTATCGGATAAACCACGAAAGCCACAAGGACGTTCTATAAAACGGCGCAATTGTGAAAAATACTTATCGCGAATTTCTTCTTCTGAGGGTATAAAAATTAGCTGGCGTTGACTGAAACAAAAAAAAAAAAAAAAAAAAATAGAGAATAAAGACAACTTTATAATAAATTTCATTAATTACCGAAAAGTTATTTTTATATGAATATCGGGCAGTTTATTATTCATATCCACTAAACCAATAATATACTGATATTCCAATACTTTATATAACTGATGATCCCAGTGCAACTTAAAAGCGTCAAGATTAGTAAAACCCTGACGTTCTAAATTTGCTACCAGTTCTCTTAAATGACGCATTTCATCTTTCCAGGTTTGACTTTGGGTAAAGAGATCGGTGTTCATAAGTTTAATAACCTGGAAGTTAAGAGTTTTATAAAAAACAAGTTTTCTCTTAATATATTTAGAAACACTAACCGTTCTCTTTGCCTGTTCATGATAACCCACTAAAAGTGTATTATCAGCTGAAAGTTTACTCACAGCTGCTTGTAAGGTATTAACATAACGTTCCACGGAGTCTTCGTCATTCCAAGCCACCGTTTCGCTGTGCACTAATTTCGAAAGTTCCATAGCATTTTTCAACATAATAGGTCTTTGACAGGGTATCATGCGATCACCAATGGTATTGTGAAAAGTAGCAATTTGCTGCAATCGACGGGCGTAACACATATACTTAGCGGCATGTGTTGCAGCCGAACGCAATTCGGAGGGTACATTATAGCCCATATTTTCAAATTCTCTAACATCTTGACAAAATGTTACCAATTTTGGGTTAAATGTAACGCGCATCAGTTGACGACCCTCTTTTTCGAATTTCACCACGGGTTGATCATCGCGAAGTCTATGGAATGAAGAAAATCTAAATTTTAGAAAGAAGATATTGAGATAGAATTCAAGTTTTACTTTAGATCTCCTGACTTTACGGCTGTCGCATGCTGACCACACCAAATTTCAAAATTAGTTCTCAATAATGATTCCGTTTCCTCTTTTATTTCCTGCACCGCTTTATTGATCTTATCGAATCCTTCTCTTCCAGATATAAGATGACTAACTTTTTCGATTTCTTGGATCTATAAACATAATTATAAACATGAAATCAACTATAGACTAGACTATAGACTAGACTATAGACTAGACTATAGACTAGACTATAGACTAGACTATAGACTAGACTATAGACTAGACTATAGACTAGACTATAGACTAGACTATAGATTAGACTATAGACTAGACTATAGACTAGACTATAGACTAACTTAACTATGACTTCGACTTACTTGATATTGTACCACTTTCAACCAACGGCATTCATTGCATATTACCGATAAGTGTCCGGTATCTGGTTCCATATTTGTATCAGTCATAGCTTTACGTAAATCTTGCAAAAGAATGTGCAACGACTGCATAAACTGCTCGCGCTCAATAGTTAATAACTCCAAGACCGTGGGACGTTGTATTAATGTTTCATATTTTGAGAAAATAAAAATCACTTGACGTGGATTACTCAAATGTTGATGAAGTTGTGCCTTCAAGGCAGCAGCAATCCGCTCATCTGTTGGCTGTAATAAATGTTCAAAATTTTGCAAAGCCTTATTCCACTTCGCCTGACCCATGGTAGTGGTATCGAAAATATTTAGATTCCTAAATGGCGATTGATTTGTAATCATTTCACGCATTTCCTCATCATTTAAAAGAGTAGCAATTTGTTTGTAAAGATTTTTAATATTGCGAATTTCCAACATGCGCTCCTTGAACATTTGGGCACGTTTTGGTATATGTGCTTCCCCTACCCAGGGATGTTTGACATAATTAGGCCAAAAGAGTCGTGTCAAAGAATCGCATAATTGTATCCAAGAATCTGCGGTATCTATACACTGACTCATAAGGCTGTTTACCACGGAGTTATTTAAACTCCAAATATCCTCGTTTATCAAGGGCTCTAAACAAAATTCAATTACTTGATTGCCAATTATATCCATTAGATCAGCCATACGACTTTGGGGAAATTGATAGGATAACCGCCAAAGTTCATCGAAATTATTGTGAGCACTATCGAGAAAGTCTTCAAGATTATTGCCAGAATTGACGTTAATTGAACTGTGAAAAATTTTATAAATTTTAAATAATTTTACCATAAATAGATAAATATACCTTATACGTTGCTCTATATTTTCCAAAATACCCATAAAAACTTGTGCTGCCTCCCTATCCAAGCGGGAACTGGATTTATTATTTAGCTTTTGTTTCCAATAGTTTATCTCATCCTTGATAGATGTTATACCTATAGTTATGTAAAGTCAACGAATTTAATGCAGTGATGGGCAAATTCGAACTTAAGCAGTTCAGTGTGATTCAGTACAAAATCAAAATTTTTTACGATTATATATGTAAATGGTCTAGATTATCTATGAAAATGAATATGAATGAATAAAGACTAGACTATAGACTAGACTAGACTATAGACTAGACTCTAGACTAGACTATAGACTAGACTATAGACTAGACTATAGACTAGACTATAGACTAGACTATAGACTAGACCATAGACTAGACCATAGACTAGACTATAGACTAGACTATAGACTAGACTAGACTATAGACTAGACTGTAGACTAGACTATAGACTAGACTGAGATTTAGAATTTTCCCTTTGCAGTTGCATGTAAGGATCTTGGTTTAATTTTACGGTTTGACTTAAGAAAACAAACTTGTTAATGCTGCACTACAGCATTATTTTAAAATGCACAAACAAAAGATTTAAATCTCAATGTTGTTTGTTTCTTTTGTATAATTTAAGATCTTTAATTTATCATTTTGTAAATTTTTCTTCTGTTATTTAAAGACTACATGAAATTTTAATCCATTTATCTTTTTTGTTGCATCGAAATAACCAAGAGAAAAAAGATTTAACTGCATACATTCCCACAGAGTAACTAAAGTTCTACAGTATTTGTGTCCTTAAATGCGTCCCTCCTTCCATTCGAATTCTTTCATTCCTACTTGTTGTTACCTCAAGTACAAGTTTGTTTTGCAAAATAAAGTGAAAAACAAATTTGCATATCATTACATAACTTACCACTTTGAGGTAAACCCAATGTTGAACCAAGTGAAACATGTAAATTTTCAAGTAAACCACTTAACTCCGGACTATATTCGGTTTTCTGCAATCAGAATAATAAAAATGGGAAAATAGTAGTAAAAGCAAGAAATATATACAATTATAAGTAAACTCCTGCCTTCTCTCCTTCACCCGAAAAAAAAATTGAAGAAAATAACTAGAATCTACTTAATTTTACAATATACATACGAATTTAACACATCAAAATATTCTACTTAGTAAAAAATTTAGGAGATTTTGTGAAAGAATATATAGAATGTAGATCCATTTAAAATATGTAGCGTGCATAGCCAATGTCTTAAATACAACAATGGTTTTGAAATTTGATTTATATTTTTGAAAATAATAAAAAAAACATATGAAAAGCTAATAATACTAGAGCAAATTTATTCATTTGCTATTGAAATTGTAGAAATAAAATTGTTTTAATCATATAAAATCTATACGATAGATATGTCAGTATTAGAAAGAAAGTTACAAAGTACGTTCAAAATCCAAGAGTAAAAGTTATTATTAGAGTTTTTATTACCAGTTTTACTAAAGTTGACTGTAACGTCTTTTACTAGCAGTTCTTTTTAAAAAGGATCCTGTTTTAAGGATCTCAGTTTATTTAAAAAGTTTTTAAGACCAGTTTAAATCTCTACCGTTCCAGAACTAATACTAAGAGATCCTAACACAGGCGATAATTATATAGTAAATTTCCCTCAAAATGGAGAATGTATTCTACCCCAGCAAAGTAACTGTTATTTTGAATTTAATGTAATCCATTAAAATCTAAATTATTCTAATAGTTTCGCAGATATTTATATAAATGTTCTTTGTGGAAAATTTTGGGATACCACTTCTAGTAGTTTCTTAGGGCCTCATTTTATAAAGCGAAACGACAAACGTTCAAAAAAATTCTACGTTAACGAAAGTTTCGTTTTATAAAATGAGGAGGTGAGATAAAAATGTATAGTATACATATACATTGTATACACAAAAAATATTTGTGTCGAATTTTATCCAGATAGCTTTATTTGGCAATAAAATATGTGCGTTTAGGTGATTTTTGAATGTGGCCCTTATATGGAAGCAATTACCAACTATAAAACGATCGTGAAAAATTTGGTAGAATTTTTATATACAAGACGAACTTTATTCCGATAGTTTTATTATTCAAAGAAATATATGCGTTTAGATTATTTTCGGTACCTTTTATGGGAGCTATTAACATTTACGATCCTATCCGAAGAACAATTCATAGAATGATTCATAAAGACTTGTCACAGAATTCCGTTTCGATCGAAAGTGGAATTATCATTCCTAATTATACCCTACACCACTATAGTGGGGAGGGCATTATACGTTTGTGCTGATGTTTGTAACATACAAAAATATTGGTCCAATACCTTAAAGTATATCTATTGATTCAGAATCATTTTTTGAGTCGATTAAGACATGTCCGTCCGTCCGTCTGTCTGTCCGGCTGGCTGTCCATGTAAACCTTGTGCGCAAGGTAAAGGCCGCAATTTTCAACATAATTTGTTGAAATTTGGACCAAGCATGTTTTTTGGCACAGGGAAGAAGCCTATTGGAGGATCGGCCCTTATTTGACCCTAGCCACCATACAAACACCTCTTCAAAAAATGTTTTAAAGGTCTAAAATTGACTTGTAACCATTTGTATCGTAATGAAACTCAACAAGACTAAATGTTATTTAAAAATATATCCTTTTCCCAAATTTACCGAGGATCGGCCCATATTTGACCTATATAAAGCCTCATTTAGAAGTTTTAGTTTTTTATCAATAAATTTCTTGAATATTTTGGAATTATGGTAATATTCAACATAAAAGATTCTTTATAAAAAATAAAAATTTTAAAAATATACTCATTATGTAGGATATTATATGGTCGGTCATGCCCGACAAACTTTCCTACTTCGAAAAAATAGGAATTTTTTACACATTCTGATGTAATTTTCTCGAAAACTATGCAAGATAATTCCATAAAAATCGGCATACATTCGTTTCCACACAAGAGCTTAATCTCTTCGTAAAATCGCCAGAATCGGCCCTTAATTTCATATACCTCCCATACAAAAGTACAAATTCCCGGAAATTTGGTTTTTTGTTAATAACTTCCGTCGTAATGTCGATATCTTCACAAAATTTTAGAATTTAAAATTCTATGTCAATATAATTTATTCAGAGGAAAAAATTTTTGGTTGGGTCCATAATTGGTCATAGCTCCCATACAAGGTCCCCTCCCGAAAATCACTTAAATCCGCATAACTCATTACTAAATTAAGATATCGATATACACAGAGCAATACTTGGCTCTTATACACAGAAATATTACAATGTAAGCTTTTTGGATCGGTCCATAATTGGTCATAGCTCCCATACAAGGTCCACTCCCGAAAATCACTTAAACGCGTACAACTCATTAATAAATTAAGATATCGATATAAAATTTGGTACAAGTATTGATCATATACACAAAAATATTACTAAGAAAATTTTTTCCATCGGTCTGTAACTGGTCATAGCTCCCCTACAAGGTCCCCTCCCGAAAATAATTTAAACACACATAACTCATTACTAAATTAAGATATCCAATAAATTAAGATATCCATTTAAAGTTTGGCACAAGTGTTGCTCATATACAGAGAAATAATATTGGGAAATGTTTTTCCGATCGGTCCATAATTGATCATAGCTCCCACACTCTTAGAAAAACACACATACAAGGTTCCCTTCCGAAAATCAGAAAAAAACGCACATAACTCATAACTAAATATTGATATCCATATATTTATCAAAAATATTGCTCTTATATACATAAATTCACTACAAAATTATTTTACGATCGGTCCATATTTGATCATAGCTCTCATACTAGGTCCAGAAAATAACTTAGATTCACAATATTTATTACTAAATAATGATATAGATACAGAATTCTGAAATTTTGTGTTTATATACATAATTGGACAAAGCTCCCATATAAAGTCCTTTTATGAAAATCTCTTAAACGCACATTACTTATTACCAATTTAAGCTATTGATACATAATTTGGAAAAAATATTAGTTTTTATACCCACCATCAAAAAAGATGGGGGGTATATTATAAAGTATATATATTCTGGGACCTCGTAAGATTCTAAGACGATCTAGCCATGTCCGTCCGTCTGTCCGTCTGTCCGTCTGTCCGTCTGTCTGTTGTTGGCACGATAGCGTCCACAAAATAAGAGATATTGAGATGAAATTTTCCCAAAATATATTTTATTGATCAGAAATGTTTGGTATTGAAAATGGGCAAAATCGGTCAACGATTTCACATAGCCCCCATACAAATGTACCCCCCGGAATATTGTATAAATAGCTTCAAATATTCACAAATTCGTTGTTTATGAAGCAAATACCATAAAATTTCGCATAGGTCAGTTTTTTGACGTCTGAAAAATATTTCTGCATTATGGCGGACATATGACCATAATTGGCCCTACCCCCCATATAAGGTCCCCTTTAGAAAATGACTAAATAGCTGATTACTGGCTTAAAAATGGGAATATAGCGATGAAATTTGACACACATAAGTTTCATGCATGTCAATATCTTTCAACCAAAATTTATGTATATCGGTCCATAATTGACCCTACCCCCCATATAACGTCCCCTTCAGAAAATGACTTTAACGCTCATTACTCTCTTAAAAATACAAGTATAGCGATGAAATTTGACATAAGTAAGTTTTTTACTAGCCAAAACCTCTCTATGAAATTTTATGTGGATCGGTCCATAATTGACCCTACCCCCCATATAAGGTCCCCTTCAGAAAATGACTTTAACGCTCATTATGGCTTAAAAATGGGAATATAGCGATGAAATTCGACATACATAAGTTTTATGCAAGCCAATATCTCTCAACCAAATTTTATGTATATCGGTCCATAATTGACCCTACCCCCCATATAACGTTCCCTTCAGAAAATGACTTTAACGCTCATTATTCGCTTAAAAATACAAGTATAGCGATGAAATTTCACATAAGTAAATTTCTTACTATCCAAAACCTATCTATGAAATTTTATGTGGATCGGTCCATAATTGACCCTACCCCCCATATAAGGTCCCCTTCAAAAATGACTTAAACGCTCATTACTGGCTTAAACAAATGAATATAGCGATGAAATTTGATATAAGCCAAAAATCTTTATGAAATTGTATGTGGATCGGTCCATAATTGACCCTACCCATCATATAAAGACCTTTTATAAAATTACTATAACGCTCATTACTTGCTTAAAAATACGACTAAAGCGATGAAATTTAACCGAAGTAAGTTTTATACTAGTCAAAATTTCTTTACCAAATTTCCAAGAAATAAGTTTTATACTAGGCAATATCTCTCTACCAAATTTTATGTGGATCGGTCCATAGTTGACCCTACCCCCCATAAGAAGTCCCCCCCATAATTTTTTTTTATGCTCATTACTGGCTTAAAAATCGGATTAAAGCAATGAAATTACACAGAAGTAAGATTTATACAAGTCAAAATTTACCAAATTTTATGTGGATCGATTCACAATTGACCCTTCCCCCCATATAAGGCCCCCTTCAGAAAACGTCTTTAACGTTAATTATGGGCGTAAAAATACTAATATAGCGAAGAAATTTGACATAAGTATGTATCTTAGGAACCAAAACCTTTCCACCAAATTTTATGTGGATCGGCCTATAATTGACCCTACCCCCCATATAAGGTCCCCTCCATAAAACTACTTTAACGCTCCTTACTGCCTTAAAAATACGAGTATATCGATGAAATTTCACAGAAGTTTTTCACAAGCCAAAATCTCTTTTATGTGGAACAGACCTTAATTGACCCTAACCCCAACATAAGGTCAGAAAATACTTTAAGGCCTATTACTGGCTTAAAAATACGAGTATAGTAATAAAATTCGACTCAATTAAGTTTCTTGCCAGTCAAAAACTCTTAATTTTATGTGGATCGAGCCTTAATTGACCTACCCCCATATAATGTCCCCATCAAAAAAACGAGTAAAGCAATAAAAAACGAATAAATCGATGAAATTCGATATAAACCTGTAGGAACTAAGATCGTTCTACAAAATTTTACGGAGATCGGTCTATAATTGACGCTACCCCCATATAAGGCCCCTTCAGGAAATGTTTAAAATCTCACTACCATATTTTATTACTAATGCTCCTTAATGGCTTCAAAATACAAGTAGATCGATGAAATTTTAAACAAATAATGAACTGAAATCTTCCTACAGACTTTATGTATGTATGTATGTATGTATGTATGTATGTATGTATGTATGTATGTATGTATGTATGTATGTATGTATGTATGTATGTATGTATGTATGTATGTATGTATATATGTATGTATGTATAAATACCCCTACTCGCTATAAAAAATAGCACTGTCAATAGTAAAACCCCCATTAATGGACCTCTTTCAAATATTACCCTGATGTTCGCATTAATATCGATATATAATAATAAAATATTCAAAATATCAAAGTTCATTTATATAACAGTGATTTGATGGTGGGTATAAAAGATTCGGCATAGCCGAATATAACACTCTTACTTGTTTATACTTCTATTTCTCATATATTAGGTCCTTCCCCTAAAAGCGCTTTAGCCGTATTTAAAGAGCATTATCAATTTATTATATGTATATGTATTTTGAAAATCTCTAAATCTTTCACACACATGCATACAAGCAAATTACTAAATTTATAATGTTCAATAAATCATGGAATTGTAATAGATTTAACTTTTGGGATTTTTTCTATTAAAGACATGAGCAAATTTATTTCTACAAATATTTGATCAATTAGAAAAGTAATAACATAAAAGTAGCTGGTGGAGGGTATTTAAGATTCGGCACAGCCGAATATAGCACTCTAACTTGTATTCTTTAAAAATGAAAAGTTACAACTTTTTCAGAAAGAATGAAAAATACTATGTTCTATGAAGTACAATTTTACATAGTTTTATTTAATTTTTAAAACCACAATAGAGTTTGTGCCGCTAGTTGTAACGTCCAAAATATTTTGCTATTTAAACTATCGGTGCAACTATTTCTGAATCTGTCCATCTGTGTGTCCATATAAAAAGAGAACTTAATGAAATTTTGTTCTTACATCTCTCTCACGTCCATAATTCACTTAAATACATTACCAGACGACAAAATTCGGAAGAAATATGATTTATACAAAAATACATTCATTCACCAAACTTTATTAGAATTGCTATCAAGCTTTCTACTTTCAGAAATTAAATATATACTATTCAAAGTTGTTTCTTAGTCTTTACATTTGTCATTTTCGAGATCGTTGTTCCGTTAAAGTGGTATTACAGTACATAAAGCAGGCCTTAAAAACCAGCATATTTGTTGTCAAAATTCTAAGGTCTAAATTCTATTAATATGTACCTTCACAAAGAAATATTTTTGGTGCATATTTTATAGTGCATATTATAAGCGCCTATTTTAAATTTTTTAGTGCATAAAAATCCTTGCCCTGCTCATAATTTTTTAAAAGCCAAACTGTCAGACAACAAATATTTTTTGGTGAATTTGGTTGGTTTTCTTTGCGTAGTTTTAACTTGAGCTTGCTTTAAACAGACAGACAGACGGACATACATAAATTTACTCAAAATTTCACAAAGGTATAAAATTTAATATGGGAAGTATCATGTCCCTATAGTCCAACCGTTTAGTCATAATTTTCTAATAAGGACTTCATATAGGAGATATGGTAAGTCATATAAGTTACGAGTTTTAAACTAAAAAGTCCATAACTTACCATATCCAATATAAGAGGTCTTTATAATTATAGACTGATTCTTATCGATACGTTATGGATCGAGTTTGTGTTGAATTTCACCTTTATAATTGTATTTTTCGGTAAAGTTGGACATAGCTAAATCATCTCAGAAAGTGATTCTAAGCTGATTAGTATACTTTAAGGTGCAGAAACCATATTTTTAGGTGTTACCAACCACTATAGTGGTATAGGATACAAAGAATTATTTCTAAAAAAATATATTCTGACTCACTGTAAACGAAAAGTTTAAGAATTTCTTATAAACTAAACGTAATAATGACGTACTCCCTAAAAGTAAATTTTATTTATGTTTAGCATAAGAATAATTCTCTAGACTATATTGGATTAAAACTTTATTTTTATGTTGTTTAGCTGTTATCTGGTATTATAAAGGAGTATCAGGAGTAAAGCAACTACGGTGTTTAAATAAAATATACACAAATAATAATAAACAAAGAAAACAATGTGCATTTCTGCACTCACATATATATACAATATACATACATAGATACATATTTATGTATATGTACATATATGTTTAGGTAGTAAAAATAACACATACCCGAGTATTTGCATGTGGTGAAAATACACGTGAAACAGAATTATAAATGGATTTAACCAAACCTCCTTCAAGCGTCAAAATGCCAAGTGGTTGGTTATCTATAGTAGCTGTTGTTTTTACCATTGTTGATGACGACGATGTTGATGTTGTACCGGTTCCCATACCACTTTTACCAACTTGTGGTATTTTATAGAAGAGTAAACAAACTTCATCGTTCGGTATGCGATGATGAAATTTAATTTTATCTTCTTGTTTATTATGTACAGCTGAGATTACAGTTATTTCATCATTTTCCAAAAATTCTAATATTGCTGCGGTCTGTTCATCCAAAGCGATGCCAGTTTGTGAATTCACAGCAAAATATTCCACTAAATAGCGAATATTGGAAGACATAGAGTGGAAATAGAAAAAGCACAAAAATTAGGTCATGTCAATTAGTGATTTTAAAAGAAGAAAAAATATATATTTATTTAAATCTGTTTTTTTCTTATTTGTATATAATACCAGATGTATTGATGATAAATTTCGTTTTATTCGACATGATGTTTTGTTTATTTATCTAGCGAATGTCTTTAATTGTAAATTGAAATATTTTTTTGTGGCAGGATTTTTATTTCCTGTTCTGGTTTTATTATTTTTTTATATTTTTCTTTGTAATTCACTTTTCGTTTGACTGTTGTCCTTTGAGCTGTTGTTTTAAATGTGTCCCATGTGTTGGCTTTTATTTGTTGTGTCCTTCCTTAGTGGGCTTCGTGATTCGTTACGTTTCCCATGGCAACCATCTGTTACCATGGTTAATACGGTTGTCTGGGTTTCACTCACCTGTTTGCTTGTTATTTTTATTTACCCGGTCGGAATATTGTTGTTTATGTAGTAGTTGTTGTTGTTAAACAACATCCACCAACACATACGCTGATTGTGTGTGTCACGTGCTAAAATGCCTTTTAGTGGTTGTTTTAATTTAATTGTTTTGGTTATTTTTGTTTTTCTCCGATATTTTATTATTGTATTTTGTTGTGATTATCCTTGTTGTGAAGAGGTAATGTAATGTTAGTGCTTAATTCTATTTGTAAGGAAGTGTTTTACCTGACTATGGTATGCAATGAGTTTGTGTAATTTTAGAAAGTTTTCAGTAGCAGTGTAATTAAAGCGAATATTTAATATTTAGAATAAATTTTGTGTTACCTTTAAATGTAACTAACTAACTAACTAAGTAACTAACTAACTAACTAACTAACTAACTAACTAACTAACTAACTAACTAACTAACTAACTAACTAACTAACTAACTAACTAACTAACTAACTAACTAACTAGCTAACTAACTAACTAACTAACTAACTAACTAACTAACTAACTAACTAACTAACTAACTAACTAACTAACTAACTAACTAACTAACTAATTAACTAACTAACTAACTAACTAACTAATTAATTAATTAATTAATTAACTAACTATCTAACTAACTAACTAACTAACTAACTAACTAACTAACTAACTAACTAACTAACTAACTAACTAACTAACTAACTAACTAATAACTAACTAACTAACTAACTAACTAACTAACTAACTAACTAACTAACTAACTAACTATCTAACTAACTAAGTAACTGACTGACTAACTAACTAACTAACTAACTAACTAACTAACTAACTAACTAACTAACTAACTAACTAACTACTAACTAACCAGCTAAATAACTAACTAACTAACTAACTAACTAACTAACTAACTAACTAACTAACTTACTAACTATCTAACTAACTAACTAACTAACTAACTAACTAACTAACTAACTAACTAACTAACTAACTAACTAACTAACTAACTAACTAACCACTAACTAACTAACCAACTTCGAAGTGCACGTTTTTATAAGAGAATTACCGGCGTTCAGATATTTTCAGAGGTGGATTTTGCAAGGGGAGCTAGGGTTAAGAAAAGGTCGATCATTAAAATACTTTGCAGTATCATTCATGCTTGTGTGAAACGTGCCTACTTTGGTATTAGACATAATTATGAGCCACAAATCCCAAATTTTGGAGGTTCCGTTATATGTGGGCTAGATGAAATAATAAACCGATATCACCCAAAATCCATACGGCTTGCCCTTATTCACCTAAAAGTAATGTGCGTACACATTTCATCAAATTATCTTCAAAATTGATAACAAGGTTTACATGGACACACACACGACAATATTATGAATTATGAATCAAAATTTAAAACAACCTCGAAAAAATAAGCATAGCTTTCATACTAGGTAACCTCCAGAAGATCACTTAAATTCACAATATCTATTACCAAAGAATGATATTGATACAGAATTTTGAAATTTTCTCTAATATGAATTGGTATAATTCTTATTTGGTTTATACCGTTTAATGCATAAATGTTTCTGTTTAAATAAAGTTATTGTATGTATATAAATACTGTTTTAAAAAATTTTAATTTTATAGATTTTATAGAATTTTTGTCTATATTCAATATATATTTTTTAAAAAAAGTTTTTATAGATTCAATATGAAACCTTGTGAATTATTATTGTCAAACTACAATAACATATATATTTGTTTCAGATAAATAATTTGCTTGAATTTCAGTAGAAATACAAATAACTTGTGTTATGGTTGCAGTAAAATAATTTTTTGGAAATGTTGCGAATATTTATTATTGTTTTTCGTAAATTTTAATAAGAAAAATTCTGAATTTTTTTTCAATAAAGAATTTACGAATTTGTGTACTTGATTTTACGAATTTTGTTATAGGTCCTATTTTAGTAAAAACAAGTAAGAGTGCTATATTCGGCTGTGCCAAATCTTATATACCCTTCACCATAGTGTATTTTAAACATAATTGATCTTACAGTCTTGTTAATAAAAACATTAAAAAAATTTGAGTCGATTTAAGCCGAATGTTTCGGCGGCGGCTCAAGCAACTAAGTATAGTTCGGCGGCTAAGCTCCGACTCGAAGCCGGTCGACTTCGACCTCTGATTCATTGCTGGTAAACATTGACGAGACGTAGATTTTGTTTTTGTTTATCGTAAAAAAAATTGTTTTCAAAAGCACTTGGGAAAAATTTGTGTTAGTTTTAAATTTCAAACTTACATTATTCGCATTAAAATTATTGTACAATAACTCACAATCTACTCTCATATAATTGAATACGTTTTAAATACTTTTTTCTATTCATTAAAAAATATATTTGCAATACAAAAGGGAATATTATTTTATTTTAACAAAAAATGCAAATCATATTTTTTTGCTGTGTATTTTTTGTATGTTTGGATTCCAAACAAAACAAAAAAATACACAGCTGAATAAAACCAAATATATCTACACACACACATGTAAGTCTTTTTCTATATTCAGTGTTGTTGTTGCTTTTATAACAATTTTTTGATGAAATTTTCAGAGGTTGTCTCGGATTTTTGTTCATATCTCCGTTATTTACCGACCGATTTTGCTGATTTTAAATAGCATTTAAGCCATTTATTGTTGAATAATATTGTGGACATTTAAGTTAAATTTTGATGGGGGCTTTACATAGGGGCTTGGGTTTGATTCATGAGGGTCATCAAGTCTTGTATAGAACTCGGTTTTTGCAGTTTTATGTCGATATAAGAGTATATTTAACATAATTATTAACTTAAAAGCCTTATTCGGCGGGTTCAATTGTATGGGGGATAGGCTTTATCTATGGTACCATAAAATATCATGCGCCAAATTTCATTAAATTATCTCCAAAATTGCGACATGTAGTTTGGTTGCAAAGTTTATAAGCCCTATTATTGGGTTCAGTTGTATGTGGGCTAGGTGAAATAATGGACCGATGTTAACCATTTTCAATAGGCTTCGTCTACGGTACCATAAAAGATCATGCGCCAAATTTAATTAAATTATCTCCGAAATGTATTATCTCCGACCTGTAGTTTACAAGGTTTTCAAGTCCTATTATTGGGTTCAGTTGTATGGGGGCTTCTTAACCATTTTCAATAGGCTTCGCCTCTGGGACAATAGAAGATCATATACCAATTTTCATTGAATTATCTTCAAAATTGCGATCTGTAGTTTGATTACAAGGTTTACATGGACGGACGGACATTGCTAAATCGACTCAGAAAATGATTCTGAGCCGATTGGTATACTTTAAGGTGGGTATAGGACCAATATTATTGTGCGTTACAAACATCAGCACAAATCCAATATACCCTCCTCACTAAAGTGGTGTAGGGTATAAAAACGTTTACAAGTGTATGGATATTGCGACAAAAATTTTACCTAAATAAATTTCTTATGCTTTGCCCGGTAAGCTACTTTTTATCCTGGTTGTTACCGGTTCAATTTCCACGCTTCACTACAACTAGCGTATGTTTACCAGTCATTTGTATTTATAATCTAACATCCAACTAAATCAGAAATAGAGATTTTTTAATTACTTACATATAAACTGTTTGCTCTTTTTATACATTTGCATTTATTACATTTTGCAATTATGTTATTACTTTACTGACCTTAATTAATTAACCTTAATTACTCGATGGCATGCAGGAAGTATTTAAGCCATCATGAATCAAATTTGTCAACAAATTACTTGTTAATTAAGGTTTAAAATTAAAAAAAAATATTTTATCACTTTGTAAAGTTTTTTATTTAGCAATTCTTCTTTACGAGTAATAAATTTTTATTTTTTTCTATGATTTATGGTGGGGAAATGAATGACTGCGTTTATAAATATTTTAAATTGACCACAAATGATGTGAATAATGATGACGGTGATGAAACAAATACAGCTAAATAAATGGTTTAAAAGTCACGTTTAAATGTGACCGACCAAAAAATATGACACCTTTTTATGTTGTCATTTTAAAGTTCCTAACATGTTTTTAGTATTATGAGTTAAATGAACATACACACACACTTTACTTTTTTACTTGTTCACCTGTTCAATTCCCTATCATTTACGGTTTATGGTTTACCTTTTGGATATAACTTGAAATTCTTATTTTTTTTATTTACCATTTTTATGATGTCCTGTTGCACACTGGGTAGAAAATGTTGCATTAAATTTTGGAGAGTTAAGAAATTTTAAAAATCACTTTATGTGTTAGAACAATCTTACTCATAGCTCTTTTTACTTTGAACCTTCGGAAACATAAAAAAATTCCTATATTTAGCACATTACAAATTTAAATATTATTTTCTCTTCCAGCCTTTATATTTGTTAAATGATTTACAAATTTTATTAACATTTAAAATATTTTTTTATGATTTTTTTTATTACAACTTTAACTATGTTGTAAAATTTTTTCTTTCTCTGAGAAAATCACTAAAAAAGGTGTTAAAACAAACTTTAAGTGAAAGATTGAAAGAAGAGATAAAAAACAAACTACAAGTGTACAAATTTCTTGGACACATGTAAAAGGATATTTTGTTCAATGGTCTTCCTTGAAACATGTCATATACCATACGTATATGGTTGACTAAAATACTTTCACACTAAAAAGTTTGTTGAAATAAAATCATAAAAAACAAATAGACTGATTTAGCAAAAAAGAAAAAAAAGATATTTACATACATTCATATACAGATTCATAAGAAAAACTGTCACATGTGTGTTGTAGATTCGAAATAATGACATTTATAGCTTTTATCACTTCTCACCTGTACAATTCAATTAATGGTATTTAAGTGGTTTTTGGTTTCGTTTTGGATTTTTTCATCTGTTGGCACGATAATATGGTTAAGGATTTTTGTTTTTTTTTCAAATAAGGAGAAAAGATGTTAGATAATCATTTAAAGAGAAAATGAAGCTATATACATATATATGTAACCAGCAAAAACGTTGTAATGGCTTGTACTTACATAACCACTTACTTTACAATGACTATTACTTATCTCCTGTATTCCTACAATTGCTTACATATAATCCGATAAGTTAGAACTTTTTTTTGATTTTTGAGATTCTATTTGCACATTTTTTTTATTTATGCGCGTTAGAAATTTTTTTACAAACAAAAGAAAGAACATTTTTTTCTGTGTAAAAACCATTACTGGAAGCGCACTAGCTAAGAGGTGGTATAGTTAGTAAGACGGCCAACTAATAAACAAGGTTCATATTCTGTGTACCGATTTTATGTTAAAAAAAATGTTTAACTCCTTATTTGTAAGTACTTCTATAAGTAGTCATTTGTAAACGAGCGTATTAAGTACATGCTTCCAATGTCTACACCATATCAGAATTTGATGGACCTAGAATATATACTTTGTTTGGTCTTTGATGAATATTTCTAGGTGTTACACACTGAATGATAATGTTATATATATCCTCTGTCACCACTGATTGTGGTGAAGGGTTTAAAAAGAGTTTTAAACTAATATTTTCATTTATTAATATTTGAAATTTTTGAAAACATAACGTTCCAAAAGTACATTTACTAATTAGTCCTTTAAACAACTGTGTTTATTTTAGTGTTTCTACTAATACATTCTCATCAGTTAGGCTTTTGGAAAGAACAAAAGTCTTTGACCTTCAGTTTCGCCTATATGTGTAACTATATTATTTAACGCCCAATTTTCAAGCGATCGTATATAAATCAGATCGATTATTTCGAGGTCTATCAAAGGTATACTGCTCTATGATTTTTGACAAAAGGGTATGTATGTATTTGAGCTATCGACTGACAATATATGATTAGATTGATAGGAGGATGTATACTACATCTAATCCGAAGAAATACACTTATGCCACAATCGGGCCTGTTGTGCGCTCCTTATCATGAGAAAACAAGTAGGAAAATATGGGCCGATCCTCGGTAAATTTGGGAAAAGGATATATTTTTAAATAATTGTTAGTTTTGTTGAGTTTCATTGCGATACAAATGGTTACAAGACAATTTCAGACGTTTAAGACATTTTTGAAGGGGGGTTTGTATGGGGGCTAGGGTCAAATAAGGACCGATCCTTACGAAAATCTGCAGTGTCATTTATACTTATATAAAACTTTTTTGTGCCAATTTTTAGAGAGATAATAGAATATTTGACGTAATTATGGCATAAATCAAATCAAATCGAGAGGTACGGTTATATGGAGGCTAGGTGAAATAATGGACCGATTTTAACCATTTTCAATAGGCTTCGTCCCTGTGCTTGGTCCAAATTTCAAATTTCAGGTTTACATGGGAGCCAGCCGGACAGACAGACGGACATGTCTTAATCGATCCAAAAAATGATTCTGAATCGATCGGTATACTTTAAGGTGGACCAATATTTTTGTATGTTACAAACATCAGCACAAACGTATAATACCCTCCCCACTATAGTGGTGTAGGGTATAAAAAAATAATTATTTTTCAGTATTCAGACACTCAGTTTCCTGAACGTAATTCCTAAGAATCTTTCAATCAGTGTTAGTCAGGAATGCCATTTCCGGAATAACATCACTTCCAAGATACTTTGATCTAACTTCGGTGAAAGCCTGGCAGTGGCAAAGAAAGTGCTCCAGTGTTTCACTGTCCTCTCCACATGCTCTACATAGGTCTGAATCCGCACGTCCAAATTTGCATAAATGTGCTCGAAATCCTGTGTGTCTGAATCCGCACGTCCAAATTTACATAAATGTGCTCGAAATCCTGTGTGTCCACTCAAAATACGTACTATCATACTAACTTCAGACTTACTCATTTTGAAGAGATTTTTCGTCTTGCTCTCATCAGGGTCACCCCATATGATTTTTGTGGTTCTACCCATTGTTTCATTATTCCAAGAAGTTTTATGGGATTCTCTCACCCACTTTAAGAGCACCGGAAGCTCGCTCTGATTTTCGGAAAGGGACCTTGTATGGGAGCTATGACCAAATATTTCACTGTAATATTTATATGCATATGGGCAATACTTATACCAAATTTTATGTCGATATCTTAATTTAGTAAAGTGTTATGCACGTTTAAGTGATTTTCGGGAGTGGACTTTGTATGGGAGCTATAACCAATTATGGATCAATCGGAAAAATATTTCACTGTAATATTTATATAAATATGGGCAATACTTATACCAAATTTTATGTCGATATCTTAATTTCGTAAAGTGTTATGCACGTTTAAGTGATTTTCGGGAGGGGACTTTGTATGGGAGCTATGACCAATTATGGACCAATCGGAAACAAATTTCATAACAATATTTCCTTATGTGAGATCAATACTTGTACCAAATTTTATATGGGTATTTTAAGTTGGTAATGAATTATGCGTGTTTAAGTGATTTTCGGGAGGGGCCCTTGTATGGGAGCTATGCCCAATTATGGACCCATCCAAAAAAATTTTCCTCTGAATGAATTCTATTAGCATAAGATTTTAATTTCTAAAATTTTGTGAAGATATCGACATTGCGACGAAAGTTATTAACAAAAAACCTATTTTCCGGGAATATGTACATTTGTATGGGAGGTATATGAAATTTTACACCGATTTTGGCGATTTTCGGCAGAAATTAAGCTCTTATATAGAAACAAATATATGTTGATTTTTATGGAATTATCTTGCATAGTTTTCGAGAAAATTACATCAGAATATGTAAAAAATGCTTATTTTTTCGAGGTTGTTTTAAATTTTGATTCATAACGTTTCCTGATGTGAACTGATTTTGCTCATTTTCAATACCAAACTGCTTAGGATAACAATAAATATTTTCGGTGAATTTGGTTAATGTCCTTGGCTTAGTTTTAACGTGAGCGTGTTATATTTCTTGGTGTTACACACGGAATGACAAAGTTATATATACCCTCTATAACCACTGATAGTGGTGGAGGGTATAATAAATTAATTATTTTAACAAAAAATAAATTGAAAAGTGAACAAGAGGGTTCATATATTGGCCTATCATTTTGGTAGAGGAATTACGTCTAATTCAAAGTAATTCATGTGGAATTTAATCGTGTTATTAGTGTTTATGAGAGAATTTTGACCTTTAGGTCGTTTTCTAAAGGGGAAAATCGGCAGCGTAATTCAAACTTCTATAATTTAACATAATTATGATCCTAAAAGCCCTATTTTTTGGGTACGGAGTATGTACCAAATTTCATCAAATTATTTAAAAAATTGCGAGCTGTAGCGTACGCACAATTATAGACACCCAGACTTTACATGTTACAAACATCAGTACAAACGCATAATACCCTCCCCACTATATGGGTATAGGGTATAAAAAAATTTATATTCTTATATGGCAAACATGCATTACAATCCATTTGTAAAAATTTTATATTTTCTCAATAAATTAAAAAAAATATTAAATAAAACAGCAATAATGCACTCAGGTAATTACACTTTACAATTTAAGAGTGTCATTAACAACACAATTTATATTCCGTTATAAAGTGTATTATTTATAATAATAACTATATGTTATTAATTAAAATAATATAATAATACGCAAACAGCAAACTGTCAGCTTTTAATTAGTTTATTAAAAATACCAAACAAGCACGCACCACTATATTTTAAGAGTTTTTAAAACTGAAAGTCTAAAAGTATTTAGTGGTTATTAAAGTTCAGTAAATGCCAATAATGTCAATAAATTGTGGATAAATATTTTACTACTACATATAGAATTTGCTCATTTTGCAATTTTTTTTAATGCCATAACTTACTGCAAAAGTCATTGAAAAATACTGAAATATTATTGTTAATTGTTAACTAAATCTATTGTTATTTCACTTAAGGGCATTAAAATATTGTTTTTATTTTTTTAGATTTTTACATTAAATACTTACTTCAGGTTAATATTGTTTGTGTTTTTTATAGCAATGAACTGATTTATTGATTTTTTAAAGTATATTAATGATGCTTTTTAAAACAAAAGTCAACAATAAGTTATAAAAAACAAGTAAGAAATTATAGTCGGGCGAGGCCGACCATATAATACCCTACACCTGTATACGAATAAAATGTGATTTAGTTTTCATAAGAAAGCATTTAAGTTGAATTATACCTTGACTCAGATATACTTAAGCCATTTATTGTTTAATAAAACTGTGGATATTTAAGTAAAATTTTGATGGGGGCTTTTTATAGGGGCTAGGGGCAAGGCCATCAATGCTAGTATAGAACTTGGTTTTGCAGCTTTTTTTTGAGATACGAATATATTAAACATAATTATATATTAAACATAAGGATAAATAATGGACTGATGTTAACTATTTTCAATTGGCTTCGCCTACAGTACCATAATAGATTATGTGCCAAATTTCATTGAATAATCCCCAAAAATGAGACCTGTAGTTTAATTACAAGGTTTACAAGCTCTATTTGGGGTATAGTTGTATTGGGACTAGATGAAATAATGGACCGATGTTAAGCATTTTCAATAGGCTTCGTCTACGGTATAATAGAAGATCATGTACCAAATTTCATTGAATTATTTTCAAAATTGCGACCTGTACTTTGATAACAAAGTTTACATGGACAGACAGACGGACGGATGGACATAGCTAGATCAGAAAAATATTCTGAGGCGATTGGTATACTTTAAGGTGGGTATAAGACCAATATTATTGTGTGTTACAAACATCACACAATAAACATCACACTAAAGTGGTGTAGGGTATAATAATGTAATGTTTGCAAGCTCTATTCGGGGGTTCAGTTGTATGGGGGCTAGGTGAAATAATGGACCGATGTTAACCATTTTCAATAGGCTTCATCTACGATATAACATAAGATCATGTACCAAATTTCATTAAATTATCTTCAAAATTGCGACCTGTACTTTGATAACAGGGTTTACATGGACAGACAGACAGAACGACAGACGGACGAACGGACTGACGGACGGACATATCTAGATCAGAAAAAGATTCTGAGCCGATTGGTATACTTTAAGGACAGTATAAGACCAATATTATTGTGTGTTACAAACATCAGCACAAACTCAATATACCCTCCCAATATACGTTAAAATGCAAAAATACTTTTATTTAAATTTAAATAAAAATTTTATTGTTAAACACAGCGTATATTTTTTATTAAATATTATGACATAATAAGTATATTGCTCATACGTATGTACACCCTAAAGATGTAAATGACTAAATTTAGTATAACTTAAAAACGAATAAACTTTATTAAAAATTTTCGTTTTTAGCGATTTTAATTATCCTGTTGGGGTATCTTATTAGAAAAAGGCTAAGAAATATGTTTACCCCTTGAAATGAAATCAATACTATCCGCAATACTAATTGAAGCTTGTTGCAATATAGCCTTTAAAGTTAATTCTATAGATTCAAAGCACTAATAATTGATTTTGGACTTAAACGCTATTTCAGGTGGAATTTCGTTAATACAAGCCCATAATTGTTTAATCCAGAATACAAAGTATTCCAAAGAATTAATTGAGCAGCGCGGAATTTAAATCTCAGAAATTAACTGCCATGTCTGGATATATTGTCATAAAGTTTGAAAAAATGTTGTTTAGGCCGTAACAGCATGAAGACATCTTTATTTATAAAATTGCCATTTGGCGTCTATAAGAATAAAGGTTTAAGCTCTAAATTTGGAACGTCTGCTTTATAAACCATATATAAATCTCAGATTACATTATGAATAAAGGGCTAAAAATATATGCATTTATTCCCAAAAAAAAAAAGAACTTTGAAAGGAGCCTTAAAAAAGAAGAATTTACTCCATGGATGTACTGAAAAAGTCCTGAGGCATGTCCTTTTTGTTTTATTCCAAATTCACTACATCTGAAGATAATTTCTGGAAATAATATTTATGTTCCTTTTTACAAGTTATTAGTTATTAGTGAAAATGTAGTATTATAGAATACAACAAATTTGACGCAATTAAATAAATTACACGCATTTATCAATTAACTCCAAAATAAATTGGTTTAATTCAGAAGATTTCAGTACAAACACATATACAATAAATTAAAAAAATAAATAAATTCATTTCGCTTTTTTGGACGTCAGAAGTTAAAAAAAATTCACTTCGTGCTACTTTTGAAGTTAAAATGTTATTTTGTTGTAAGTACTTCGTGTTATTTTTGCTGCGTTGTAGTATAATTATGTTTGTAGTAAAATTGTATATCTTTTTTATAATTAGATTTATTTTAAATTTTTAAATTTTATCACAAAATTTAGTTACCATCGAATGCAATTTATTTGTTGCTGTGGTTTCTAATAAAAAAGTATAAATTCGACACATGTGTTATATTATTTTATAAAAATTATGACTGTTTATAAATCAAAATATTTTAAAATTTTTAATAAAATACTTTCGACTGTGCATTGTTAAGCGAAAGTATCCTGTTTCAAAAACAAAAATGCATGAAATAGCTGTAGATTTGTATGAGTGACATATACTCAGTCTTATATTTACCATTAAATAGTTATAGTAACGTTTAGACATAGTTAATAGGGTAGCAATATTAAGTTTAACAGTTCAAACTAACTAACTAACTAACTAACTAACTAACTAACTAACTAACTAACTAACTAACTAACTAACTAACTAACTAACTAACTAACTAACTAACTAACTAACTAACTAACTAACTAACTAACTAACTAACTAACTAATATGAAAAATTAAATGCACTATATATTCCCAAAAAGGATAAAAAAAGGAAGGAGAAATTGGATGTTAGGAAAGGAAAAGTACCGCCATCGTACCAGAAAGTTGCCAGAAGAAGATAACGGGACGATCTCTGCTATGCAGCTTACAATGTCGGTAATCCGATAGGAAATTTTCAATAATCCAACAGAGTAAAAAAACAAGTTAGAGTGCTATATTCTGCTGGGCCGAATCTTAAATACCCTCCACTTGCTACTTTTATATTAATACATTTCTAATTTATCAAGTATTTGAAGAAATGAGTTTTCTCATGTCTTAAAAGAAAAATCCCAAGATTTAAATCTATTACAATTCCAAGATTTATTGAACAATATATTTATTTATATTAAGTAATTTGCATTTATGCATGTGTGTGAAAGATTTAAGGATTATCAAAATACATATATAATTTTGCTCTACACAAATTGAAAATGTAATTAGCTAAATACGGTTAAAGTTTTTTCTATAGTCTATAGCCTAGTCTATAGTCTAGTCTATAGTCTAGTCTATAGTCTAGTCTATAGTCTAGTCTATAGTCTAGTCTATAGTCTACTCTATAGTCTAGTCTATAGTCTAGTCTATAGTCTAGTCTATAGTCTAGTCTATATTCTAGTCTATAGTCTAGTCTATAGTCTAGTCTATGGTCTAGTCTATAGTCTAGTCTATAGTCTAGTCTATAGTCTAGTCTATAGTCTAGTCTATAGTCTAGTCTATAGTCTAGTCTATAGTCTAGTCTATAGTCTAGTCTATAGTCTAGTCTATAGTCTAGTCTATAGTCTAGTCTATAGTCTAGTCTATAGTCTAGTCTATAGTCTAGTCTATAGTCTAGTCTATAGTCTAGTCTATAGTCTAGTCTATAGTCTAGTCTATAGTCTAGTCTATAGTCTAGTCTATAGTCTAGTCTATAGTCTAGTCTATAGTCTAGTCTATAGTCTAGTCTATAGTCTAGTCTATAGTCTAGTCTATAGTCTAGTCTATAGTCTAGTCTATAGTCTAGTCTATAGTATAGTCTATAGTCTAGTCTATAGTCTAGTGTATAGTCTAGTCTATAGTCTAGTCTATAGTCTAGTCTATAGTCTAGTCTATAGTCTAGTGTATAGTCTAGTCTATAGTCTAGTCTATAGTCTAGTCTATAGTCTAGTCTATAGTCTAGTCTATAGTCTAGTCTATAGTCTAGTCTATAGTCTAGTCTATAGTCTAGTCTATAGTCTAGTCTATAGTCTTGTCTATAGTCTAGTCTATGCTAAGGTTTTTAAGAAATTCAGTGCAAATAATTGTCCCCTTCATTATATTATTATTACGATCATTACTGGTTAAAAATACGATCATAGCGATACAATTTGACAGAAGTATGTTCCTTGCGAGCCAAAATATCTCTACCAAATTGTATATAAATCGGTCCATAATTAGCCCTAGTTATTGTCTAAAAACACGAGTTATGAAATACCGTTATAAAATTCGACATAAGAAACTTGTATGCAATCGAATTTCATGCGGAGTACGTGGGTTAATCACCCTAACTTTCAGAAAATTTCATTAACGATAATTGCTGGCATAAAAATTAGAGAAAAACCCGACGATATTCAATGTAAACAAGTTTTATATAAACCAAAATCCACAAGAAGTTATAATAGTTCAATAATTAACCGTACTACTCATATAAGGTCCTATTTAGAATATGTGATGAATAGGATTTAGAAAATTACTAGTACATACGATGAAAATCGAAAAATAAAAAAAAACTTATATTTAGGAACATAATCCTTCACTCTGAATTTAATGAGGACTGATCTATAACTGACCCATAAAAGGTTCCCTTCAGGAAAGAGTTTTGGTTATTAAAATACGAATTTTCCTGATTTAAAAATATGAGTATAACGATGAAATTTAACATAAAAATATTTTATACAAAACAAAATGTATGTACAAAATTTTATCAGTATCCGTTCATAATTGACGCATATAAGGTCCTATTCACAAAATTACTCATACGTTCAGGGTTTCAAAATTAAACAAAAATATTTTGTTATTCAAAATTATTATTTTGTTGTTCAAAATTATTATTTTGTTGAACTAATCTCTACCCATAATTGACTTAAGTCATATTCCAAATATCACCCTGATGTTTATTGGAGACCATTCCTTTTACGTCATACGCTTTGATGTTGGGTTTATGAGATTGGGCACAGCCGAATAAAACTTTCTTACTTGTTAACTTTAAAATAAAAGAATAAACTCTGTTTTTAATGAGAGGCCATAGACAAAGTATACAACAAGATATATAGAAATAGAGAATATCTATGCACATTATAAGCGAAGGCGACAGTTTTTATTCTTTAAATACTAAGTTTAGTTAGAAATATTCCAGCTTTTTCGGTGGCTAACGAATAAGTTTAAATTTTGGTAGTAAAAATATCTGTAAATTAAAAAAAACAAACTTTTGAGACTGTCCCTATACGTATATGTTTGCTATATTTAAACATAGATCTTAGCTTTACACAATATGCATGAGTATATAATTATACATACATATGTATACAAATGTCTACAAGTATAAATGGAGGTAAAACAAAAATGTCCTTTTTCTGTGTTTTGTAAACAAAAAAATACAAAATTCGTTGCACAAGAACAAAAAAGCAAGAACAAATAAATCTGTTTTTTAAGCATCACTATATACTGTTGTTGTGTCTAGATTAACTTTATATTATTTCAGGGACAAAACAGTCGTAAATTTTTTATAAATAATAAAAATTCTATTTATACTTGCATGTGTTTTTGTATTCATGAACATAACTACACACATGTGAAGGATATGAAGGACTCAATGTAACCTTTTTCTTTAAATGTTTTACTTTTTTCTTTTATTTATGTACAAACATCTACACATATGTTGTCGTAAGTATTTATATTTTGATTTTGTTTATACTTATTTAGTTTCAGTACAAACGACTGTAAAAAGGATAATAACATCAAATTGTAATGTTGTTTGGCCATGTGTTAAATAGACCCTTATTTAGGTTTTTTTCTTGCCGCTCTTTTTTGTGAAAATTAAAAAAAAATATATGTATATGTCTTAAAGATTTATATAATACTCACTTTTCACTTAAGAGTAATATATGTATGTAAAATACGTTTGTATGTGGTTCATAAAAACACGTAATTACATATTTATTATATCACATACGTCACCATATCTGTTTATAAAAACTGCATTTTTTCCCTTAGATTAAATTTAGGTTATTTTATCTGTGGTTTTACAATGAATTAATTAAATGATATTTTCTTCTATTTAGGTAGATTAAAATTGTCTGAGATTTAAAAGTGCAATAAATTATTTTGGTAAAAAAAATTAAAACTGGAGTTATTTATGTATATTCTTTGTTCTTATTAAATTGTTGTAGCTATGTACAAAGGTGGAAATCATTTTATTACTTGTAAAATAATGAAAAATTGTGTTGTTTCAATTGTTGTTCGATTGTACATACATACCTAGCAAAAACTTGTAAAAGACTTGCTATCATAATCACTTACCTATCAGCATACTTTTCAATAACTAATACATTTCGTCCTGATTATATACACTCAAAAATTTTTTTAGAGTAACTGATTAAAGTTTATTTAAAAAGTTTTCCGTAAAGTTAAAAATGAAAGCAAAATCCTTTATTTTACGAATAAATTAATTTATTAAACTATTTTGAATGTTGTTAAAAAATTAAACTACGAAAACATTTTGTAGTACATATAGATAAAACTGATTGTCAAATAAAACATTTTATTCTCTTCACACAGACGAACTCGGAGAGAAAAAAATTTTCTTGGCGAAATTGCGAGAATATTAGCACTTAATAGTTTTTCTTATCACTTAAACTTAATATTTATTATTTTTTTTGCGACATTTTTAATATATTTCAAACAAGTTAGAGTGCTATATTCGACTGTGCCGAATCTTAAATACCCTCCACCAGCAAGCTTCTTCTTATTAAAACTTATTTTACTATCGTATCGTAATAAGGGTACAACATTCATGTGTGGAACTAATTTTGATTAGGTCCAGAAAAATTTATATTGAGTTTCGGTTGTGGACCTCGTACGGATACCTTACTTTACAAGGAAAGATCATGCAGATGCCCAAAAATTAGGAGAACGATTTGTGTATTTACAAAAATATTCGCCTCAGTATTTATAATGAACTAAATGTATTTTAGTGATTTTTGAAACGATTTTAATAACTGTAAATCAGAAGTATGATCAATATTAGGTCAGTTTGAAAACATTTTAGTAGAATGATCTATTTATACACATAATATACTCATGTCGACTTTATCAAATAACATTTAGTAGTGAATTATTTATGTAAAATTTTATCCCGAAAACTTTGATTGCCAATTTGCTTTTAAGTATTTTTCGAAAATGGAGCTTATATGCAGTTGAGACCAATTATGGACCAATTAAAAAATAAATTTAATTGGTTCATAATTGGTCCATTTATGTGCAAACATAGTAAAATCACTCTAATTGTTTTATTAATTAAATATGTGAGTCTATAGTCTAGTCTATAGTCTTGTCTATAGTCTAGTCTATAGTCTAGTCTATAGTCTAGCCTATAGTCTAGCCTATAGTCTAGCCTATAGTCTAGTCTATAGTCTTGTCTATATAGAGGCTGGACCTAGTATGGGAGATATGACCAATTATACATAGATCGATCGTAAAGGATTCTTTAAGCTAAATTTCTGAACATAAAGTCTATATTTCAGTCAAATTTTGTACCATAATTTAGTAATAACAAGTTAGAGTGCTATATTCGGCTGTGCCGAATCTTTAATACCCTCCACCAGCTACTTCTATGTTATTACTTTTCTAATTGATCAAATATTTGTAGAAATAAGTTTTCTCATGTCTTTAATAGAAAAAATCCCAAAAGTTAAATCTATTACAATTCCAAGATTCATTGAATATTATAAAATTAGTAATTTGCATGTTTGTATGTGTGTGGAAGATTTATAGATTTTCAAAATACAAATACATATATAATTTTGTTCTACACAAAATTTTGTTAAACACAAATTGATAATGCTCTTTAAATACGGTTAAAGCGCTTTTAGGGGCTGGACCTAGTATAAGAGAAATAGAAGTATACAAAACTATTATTTTTGCCAAATTATGTATCAATAGCTTAATTTGGTAATAAGTAATGTGCGTTTAAGAGATTTTCGTAAAAGGACTTTGTATGGGAGCTATGACCAATTATGTACATAAAGACAATATTTCAGAATTCTACTTGGTAATAAATATTGTGAATCTAAGTGATTTTCTGGACCTAGTATGAGAGCTATGACGAAATATGGACCGGTCATAAAACAATTTTATAGTGAATTTATGTACATAAGAGCAATGTTTTGGTAAATGTATGGATATAAATATTTTGTTATGAGTTATGTGCGTTTTTTTTTGATTTTCGGAAGGGAACCTTGTATGTGTGTTTTTTTAAAGGGACCTATGGGAGCTATGAATTTGGTACAAGAATACTTGTACCAAATTTTATATCAATAACTTAACTTAGTAATGAGTTATGCGCGTTTAAAAGATTTTCGGGAGGGGACCTTGTATGGGAGCTATGACCAAATATGAACCGATCGGAAAAATCTTTCTTTGTAATATTTCTGTATATAAGAGCAATACTTGTACTAAACTTCATATCGATATCTTAATTGAGTAATGATTTTCGGGAGGGGACCTGATTTTCGGAATGGACCTTCTATGTGAGCTATCACCAATTATGGACCGATCCAAAAAAGCTTTCATTGTAATATTTCTATATATAAGAGCAATACCTGTACCAAATACCTGTACATCGATATCTTAATTTAGTAATGAGTTATGTGCGTTTAAGTGATTTTCGGGAGGGGACCTTGTATGGGAGCTATGACCAAATATGGACCGATCCAAAAAAGCTTTCATTGTAATATTTATGTATATGAGAGCAACACATGTACCAAATTTTATATCAATATCTTGATTTAGTAATGAGTTATGCGAGTTTAAGTGATTTTCGGGAGGGGACCTTGTATAGGAGCTATGACCAATTATGGACCGATCCAAAAAAGTTTTCATTGTAATATTTCTGTATATAAGAGCAATACGTGTACCAAATTTTTTATCGATATCTTAATTTAGTAATGAGTTATGCGCGTTTAAGTGATTTTCGGGATGGGACTTTGTATGGGAGCTATGACCCATCCAAAAAATTTTTCCTCTGAATAAATTCTATTATCATAAAATTTAAATTTCTAAAATTTTGTGAAGATATCGACATAACGACGGAAGTTATTAACAAAAAACCAAATTTCCGGGAATATGTACTTTTGTATGGGAGGTATATGAAATTGTGGACCGATTCTGGCGATTTTCCACAAATATTAAGCTTTTGTGCGGAAACGAATGTATGCCGATTTTTATGGAATTATCTTGAAAAATTACATCAGAAAATTACATCAGAATGTGTAAAAAATGCTTATTTTTTCGAGGTTGTTTCAAATTTTGGTTCATAACTTTTCCCGATGTGAACTGATTTTGCCCATTTTCAATACCAAACTGCTTAGGATAACAACAAATATTTTCGGTGAATTTGGTTGATGTCCTTGGCTTAGTTTTAACGTGAGCGTGTTTTAGGCAGACAGACGGACAGACGGACAGACAGACGGACATAGCTAAATCGACTCAGAATTTCTTAAGGACCAAGAATATATATACTTTGTTGGGTCTCAGATGAATATTTCTTGGTGTTACACACGGAATGACAAAGTTATATATTCCCTCTATCACCACTGATGGTGGTGGAGTGTATAAAAATGTGTGTTTAAGTGATTTTCTGAAATGAACACCCATGTTATGAACCAATCGTGAGAAAACTTGAAATAGAATTTTTGTATACAAAACTAATATTTGTGCCAAATTTTGTATAAATAGCTATATTTGGTAATGAGTAATGTGCTTTTAAGAGATTTTCTTAAAAGAACTATATATGGGAGCTATATTCAATTATATATATAAAGACAAACAATTTCATAGTGAATTTATGTATATAGGAGCAATATTTTTGCTAAATGTATGGATATCAATATTTGGTTATGAGTTATATGTGTTTTCTCTGATTTTCGACAGGGACCAAAGATGGACCGATCGTGAAAAATTTTTAAAATAACATTCATGTGTACAAAAATGCCAAATATTTTATGGGTATCACTATTTGGTAATGAGTTATGTGCCTTTAAGTGTTTTTTCAAAAGGGACCTTGTATCGGAGCTATGATCAATTATGGACCGATAGGAAAAAAAATTGACAATATTATTTTTCTGTGTATGAGCAAACTTGTGCCAAATTGTTTATGGATATCTTAATTTGGTAATGAGTTATTCGCGTTTAAGTGATTTTCAGGAGGGAACCTTGTATGATAGCTATGACCAATTATGAACCGATCCAAAAGAAAAACGTTCATGGTAACATTTCTGTATATCAGAACAATACTAGCACCAAATTTTGTATGGATTCTTACTTTAACAATGAGTTATACGCTTTTATCTTACTTTAACAATGAGTTATACGCTTTTAAGTGATTTTCGGGAAGGGACCATGTATGGGAGTTATGACCAATTATGGACCGATCGAAAAAAAACCTTTCACTGTAATATTTATATACATATATAAGCAATAAAATTTATATCGATATCTTAATTAAGTAAAGAATTGTGAGCGTTTAAGTGATTTTCGGGAGTGAACTTTGTATGGGAGCTATGACCAATTATGGACCGATCGGAAAAAAATTTCACAGTAATATTTCTTGTATGGACTAATTATGGACCGATCGAAAAAACCTTTCACTGTGATATTTATATACACATATAAGCAATACTTACTTATACCAAAATTTATATCGATATCTTAATTAAGTAATGAATTATGTGCGTTTGAGTGATTTTCGGGAGGGGACCATGTATGGGAATACGTACATTTGTACGTATATATGAAATTGTGAACCGATTTTTCCGATTTTTAGCAATGTTGTATCTATGACAAAATTCATCAATTTATCTGCAGTATTTTTTGTAAAAAATACAAAAAGACATGTGAAAAATCGCCATTTTTCGAAGTTGTCCTAAGTTTTTACTTATAATTCTGAAATTGTTTAACCGATATTGCTGACTTTCAATACCAAAGCAGACAATAATGAATATTTTGAGTGAATTTTATGGAGTTTCATTGCTTCGTTTAAACGCGAGCGTGTTTTATACAGACATACAGACAGTGTTACAAACGGAATGACAAACTTATATATACCCTCTATCACCACTGATGGTGATGTATGAGGTTTGTGAGAAGTTAGTACCCTAAAGAACTTCCTGCAATGTCGCTGCTTTTTCTTATCTGCTAGCATTTTTCAATTGATTTAAGAAATTTTTTTGGTTGAACCACCTTAATGTTAATGCTTAAAAATATCCATATTTTTGAAGGGATAAAAAAGAGAAAAACGTCTAAACTAACATTATATGAATAAAAATGTTTTAGTGTGTTAGCGCATGTACTTTTATGAACACGATTAACAGTAGGGGCCATAAGTGATGCTAGGTAACCTTCTAGCTTTTTCCATCCGTTTTTTAGCCTTAAAAATACTAAAATTGAAAATTTTTAATACACTTTTAACAGTTCACTATAAGAAAATCTATAAATTTTTTCGATTTGACATCTTATGTTAGTTTAGAAAATTTATAATTGTGGGCATCTTTACTATCCATAAAAACTTTATGGAAACAATATTATGGAACACATAAGTTTTTTCGATAGCCAAGGCTGGTTCAATGGTTTGACATTACTCTAGTTTGAATCCCTTCTCATTTGAACTACAATAAACATTGTTTCAGTATCCTTCTTTTCAAAGGTGCCAAAACTGGTAGCCATAAAAATTATGACAGTCTAAGTATGTCTACTACATGCAGGAAACTTGGTGTTGAAAGTTCTACTATACTAGTCTTTTGTGATTTGTTTTGTTTGACACTGTTATTTGTATTTGACATACTTTTTGACAAATGTTTCACTTCGTATTAGTATGAAATATTTTGATAATTTGTTGTTGTTAGTATGTTTTATTCTTGCTGCAGTTAGTGATAGAGTTATTGTTGTTATTATTCTATTGTTAAAAATGCATAAACTGTTATAAATTGATTTTGACTGTTAGTATACTTAAACACTAACAAATCATAAACAATCACATTACATAAACACAAATTTACATACCTATTTCAACAATTTAAAAATTTTTAATAATTTTCAATAACTTCAACTTAAACCGCATAGTTTTGTCAAAACTTTTGTATTTTATATGGGGCATATATAAAATTTTCAAAGTTTTATGCCGGAAATTAAAATTTCTTACTATTTCCTGGCATTATCTTTAATTTCTTTGTATGAGAATAATTATGCGAGTATTGAATAAATTGTATGCATACATATAAAATTGCATCTTAATAATATCTTAATTTAAATATTTTCTGTCTAAGTTAATAAAGCATTTATATTAAAAAAGTCTTAAGGTTATAAAGTTAAACTATATGTTGCAATTATTTTTTTTTTGTATAATCTCTCTAACTTACGACTAAGGTTGTGTTGCGTTTAAGTGTGGGTGTAAGTTCTATAAAAAAATATACAAAACTGTTTAGTAAAATATTTGTTGTAAACTAAATAATTTATGAATATTTTATAAACGCACACATATTTTGACATCAATGAAAGCATACACATACTTAGATAGGAGGGTTGTGCTAAATGGTGAACATTTTTAATTGAAGACTACTCTGATAAAATGGCCAATCGTTTTAATAAAGAACATACCCGATGCTTCTAGAAGATGACGAGAGAGTAGAATAAAGACTAGACTACAGACTATACCTTAGATTTAACTATAGAAAAGACTATAGACTATAGGCTATAGACTAGACTACAGACTAGACCATAGACTAGACTATAGACTAGACTATGGAATAAACTGTAGACTAGACTAGTCTATAGACTGGACTATAGACTAGATTATAGACTAGACTATAGACTAGACTATAGACTAGACTATAGACTAGACTATAGACTAGACTATAGACTAGACTATAGACTAGACTATAGACTAGACTATAGACTAGACTATAGACTAGACTATAGACTAGACTATAGACTAGACTATAGACTAGACTATAGACTAGACTATAGACTAGACTATAGACTAGACTATAGACTAGACTATAGACTAGACTATAGAAAGTTTTTGCCATCGGAAAGTTTTTGTATATCCATCCAGAATTTACAGTATAAATTGATGACGTATTGAAATCCCTAAAACTAGCTATGGTCAGTATAAGTACGATCTGGAATCAAGCATACATTTCGATCAGGTATTTATATCGAAAAAACATTATAAAAGAGTATTATATGAATGTCTACTGATTGCAATTACGATATCTCATACACATTACGGTATACAAGAATTAAGAGTACTCCTCGTATATTTATTGCTGGTTTACTTAAAAACAGCAGCTTGAACAAAATGTTGTTTTATTTATGTCAATTTTAATGTGTATGAGTAACTTTGTTAGAGTAAACCACAAGTTTTATACATACATGTATGTATTTGTATAGAACAATTTGATGCATTTAAATTGATATGTTTGCATATTTTTGTATACATATGGACATATACAAATATGTATGTATGTGCATTTGTATGTATGTACATTTGTATGTATTTACTTATCGGTATGAAATAACTTTATTAACAAAATCAGAAAAAATATTTATGATTTATTACATTTGTCATGTAAATTTATTTAAATTTTTAACATGCCAACAGACATATTGGTAAGACACTAAAGTATTATAATAAATCTAGAGTAAATTGAAAAAATACGGGGTCATATGTAGAGAGAACTTCCGTTTCTAAAAAAAATATTTTTAAATAGATTTTCTTATTTTATTGAACGTCTTAGTTTGGTTCTTCAAATTGTTTTCAAATTCATTTTTATTTAAATAAATTTTATTTTTATATGTGAATTTCAACTTTTATTTTCATTTCCAAAGTCCTAAAATCTTTTTGATTGTTAATAATATTGAAGGAAATTGAAGAAAAATCGACTGAGAAATTTATTTAAAATTAACTTTCTCGCTATAATGTTGCATTTAATATAAATATTAGATTTGTAATTTAGATTTCGTCAGGCTATAAATAATAATGGAATTTCTCATATAACTATGATTTCCTTTTTCAGAAAACATAATATTTTAAAAACTAAAGTATTTTAATTTGATATTTAAATATTAAATGGACATTTATAAATGATGTTTTCATTTTCTTTTAATTTTTCTTTTCAAACAAAAGATGTTCAAAAAGAAAACTGATATTCAAATCAAAATTGATTTATTGCCATAAAATAGCCATAACCCAGTGACAAGTTTTTGTTTTCTTAGCATTTAGTTATATATTTTACATTTATAAGATTTATTCTGAATAATACTTAATATCTTACCAATTTAGAAAAAATGGCGTTTTTGATAATTTGAAAAGACACGATGCGAAATTGTCTCATTTATTTAAAAATAATGGATTATGATTTTTTTGATGTTGCAAGCATAAGAATTCAGTTTGTGATTCGCAGGATAAACGCATATATTAAATTTCGAAAAAATTCAGGTGTCTGGGTACACGATATATGTACTTCACACCCTCTGACCTCCACACTATCTAAGTAAATTGCTTATATTCGAACTAAAAGAAATACAAGTCTCATTTATGGGCTGGAGCTGCAGAGTACAGTAGATAGTGAACAGTTGGGTATTTAATTCAGTGCAATTACTGGAGCTCTGTCACAATGTGAGGTTCTTTTAAGTGTTCTATCGGTACTGAAATTAGAAAACTTGTAACCGAAACCCATGATACAAGTCATTCTTCAGGACAACATCCATTTGTGTTTGATTGGTCAGAATTCATTCTTCAGTCGTACAGTTCGTATGTCTAACAAGCTTCCCACAGAGGTATTTCCGTTGCTTGCAATGTGAGTAGGTTTAAATCAAATGTCCACAAACACTACTCTTTCATTTCCAAAACTTTTGATCAAAAGTACCCATACAAATTATTTTAATTATATTAATAATATTATATTAATTATTTTTCTTATAATTAACTCAAAATTGGGAATTTGTTGAAAAGCTTTCTATTTAATTTGAGAAAAAATTTAAAATATGGATTCAAATGTAATGTCGAATGACGTATACGTGATATTATCATCTAACATGGTATTAAATATTACGTATACGGCCGGATATGCAATTAATTGTATAAATATATTGCATATTTTAGGGCACGAAAACCAACGCACCCAGGTTGTCCCTTTTAAAGCTAAGTTTATCATTTTTATTTATCATTAAACCCAAAATTGTTGTATTGCTTTTCACTTTTTTTTAGACTTTTTCCGTTTTCCTGGTGTCATTCATTGATGCTCTGTCTGCTGGTAGTTTATAGTACCAGTAATGATCAAATTTATCTTTCGACTATTCTTAGACTGATTTTTCATAGGGTCGAACTAGAAGATCGAAAATCTGCTATTACTAGTTGCCCGTATTTCTCTGCCTTGTCTAGTAGTGCTGTTAAAGTATTGAGTAGTGGGTATCGAGTATCGAGTATTTACCTAAATTTTTGGGAACTCAATACTAAAAGGTAACTACTCAATACTTTTGAGTTAAATAAGTACAACATAATCTGTTTAAATTTAACGGCTATAGTATAAAAAATGCAACTCTGCTAAATATACAACTCAGCTGAGGGTTAAAAATGCAACTCTTAACAAAAAAATGTCAAATCAAAATGACAGAAAGGCGCAATTCACTAAAAAGTGAAAATGTTGAAAAATTATTATTTTTACATTTCAATGATTTCTAACAAACACAAAGCTTCTTCAATCCAATCTTTCTTATGGTGAGGAAAATTTTCAATTCTTCCGTGCCAAATGAAATCTCTCTTATCTAAGGTAAATTTTGACATACACCACATTCACTTTGTGTATGCTATATTGATTTTTTACATATAATTCTAGAACAAATTTTGAATTTATATATTAATTTGAATTATTTATTTTTTAGTTTTCAAAATTTTTATTTTATTTGTCAAAATATATGTAGACCAATGAGCTAGTGAAATTGTATTAATGCATAAATGTCAAACATTTACTTTTTGTAGTAAATTGTTACTAGTAGAATGTTACGTTTGGCACACACTCAGAGTACAAATTTTTAAATTAATTTATTTTTTTAATTCGTTAACGTTGAAATAAAAATTAACTTTTCTAATTTATTTATTTTTTATAATAAAAAGCGAATAAACAAAAAAATACCACGTTTTTAAATTTTAACAAGTGAGAAACTATAGTCGGGCATGCCCGACCATATGATACCCTACACCAACTATGACATTGGATTTATCTTCATTAATAAAATTCATGGAGAGTTTGTTTATGAAGTCTTGGAGCAAATGTGGTAGAGTAAATTCAAACAATGTTGTTCCTAATTTCGTTGTATGGCATTATATGGGAAAGGACAACTTTTTTGGAATACCTCCCAAACGATTCATGTTAATGTACTAAATTTTGTTTGAGAAATTATATATAGTTCAGGACATTTACGCGTATATAGGGAATTGAAGAGAACTTAATATTTTATATTTAGGGTATAAAAAGTATCGAGTAGTTGAGTACCCAAATGAAAAGTATTGAGTAGTATCGAGTAGTGAAAAGTAGTAGAATGTTACAGCACTATTGTCTAGTAAGTTGGTTAAAGCTCTCTTAGGGTTCTCGTAGTGACTGAAATTTAAATTTGCGATAAGAGATTCTTGATTAAAGGATTGATGCAAGGCGAAAGATGGTTTTCAGTAGTAACCACAATGTGGATTTATAAAATGTTTGATTTGAGTTGATAATGCAAAGATAGGGTATGAGATGTTGTACGGTGTACTATCGTATACTTGGCAGGGATTCTGAGTTGTTTTTGCGATGTGATGATTAATCTTTTATTTATCGGCGATTCTCCTTTATCGTTAAGTGAGCTGGAGTTTACTCTAAAATATGCCTGTCGTTAAAGAAACGTGTCTTGTGTATGGAAAAGACCACCGTGAAATAATTTCTTCAAGGCGTATGTTCACTTAAAGTACTTAGCCTTTAAAAGATAAAAAATTAAAAATGTTTATTACAGTTTTAAGAGCACATGATTAGAACATTTTTACGATTTCAAAACTTTGAAAAATTAAAAAAAAACTTAAAAGTATGGGCGATGGTGTTTAAACAGTCATTCGTGAAAGTGCCTCTTCCTCCTCCATTAATGTAGATTGAACTTGTAATGTAGGTGATATGGAAACAGGTTCCAACAATTCTTATTATTATACTTAAAGAAAACATATAGAAAATACCGGCTCGAGCATAGCACTCTATTCGTACAAAACAAGTTAAATCTTCAATGTAACTCCACAAAAATTAAATTCCCTTCAAAAACTTATCAAAATTCACTGGGCTAAAAACCTAAGCTATTATTCAAATAAAAAAATTTGATATGAAAAAATGAAACACACACATTCTAAGTACTTATGATGCAATATCAAATACTAAGTGTGTACTTTACATACATAGTGTTGAAATGAATAAAATAAATGACCACAATATGATTGATAGAAAAATGCAGCATCAAACCAAATAGCAAAAAAATATATATCTACAAAATGTAATACAAATGCCATATGTTGTTCTTGTTGCAGCTGATGTTGTTGACCACAAAGTGAAAATATTAAAATAGATTTAATTATTTATGCATGTTGCAAAATATAAAAATATAAAAAAGTAAAACTAACTAGTTTTGGTCATAAAACGGAATTGAAAAAAATTGAATTTATTAGAAAAAACTCAAAATGAAATTGCAAAAAAAAAAAAAAATCGAAATAGCTTTAGGTTGTTTAAATAAAATTGAATTTGCACTAACTATAAATAAACATTGCTTACGTTTTTAGCTAAAAACACTAGAATTTCGCACGAAATATCGTTGTTATTTTCATGAGAAGTAAAAGCAACAGCATCAGCAAAAGTACTAGCAATGATAACTAGCAACAACAACAAGGACGACAAAATCAACAGCATCGTCGGCTTCATGCAAGTCAACAAATTTTAACATCAATATTAAAGAAATAGAAACAGAATGGTAAATAGGAAAGCAACAGCAAAGGGAAAAAAATGAATTACATTCATTTAATATCCTTATCACGTTTTAAGTACAAATAAACACAAAATATGTCCTGCAGCAAATATTTAAACAGATATACAGATACAAACACTTAGACTAGCTTTAACTTACACATATACACTTATTCAGCGCAGACATATATACATATTTGCACTACCGAACCAAAAGATAGACGAAAGAAATTAATATAGTATTTAGAATGAGTTGGATGTGTTTTTTTTTCGTTTTATAATTTTAAAAGAAAACTGTAAATAAGGAAATGTCAATTATTCAAAAAAAAAAAAAAATATATATGATTAAATTTATTTTCAAAATCTATAGAGAACTTTTACTTACGTATACAATTTTACTTAAATCTATTTTTTTAATACATGACCTACCTTAAGAGTTTGTCTCTTTATTAGTAACAAATTTAGAAAAAAGCTTTTAAGGGAACTTTCAACAAGGGTTTGATAAACAACATATCCTTGTGCGAGTTGTGATAGAACATCAAACAGTTTATGTTTTATGTAACAAGTTGCGGAGAAAGTTGGTTGTGGTTGTAAAGTTTGATCTTAAGAGAAAGTGAAAGTTTAACTTAAATTTTCTGTGAAAATAATATTAGTTTAATTTAGACATCAGGATGTTAAGGATATGTTATTTTAAACGCTTGCATTAAAAAAGTTCTATATTTAGCTTAAAACGTAATATTTGTCAGCATCTGTATTTACACAAAGTTTAGTGGAAACTTTTTTTTTGGTTTTCTTTGTTGTAATCTTTCGTTTGATAAATAGCATTAATTTATTAAAGTCACAGAATATTTTAAAAGTTTACTAATTTGTAATGAACGAACATTTTAAAGTATTTGTGTGTTACTTAAGGAAAAGCTTGGAAATGATTAAGTTATTTTAAGGATAAAAAAATCAAGTAAAGGTGTGATATGTGTAAAGCCTGTTGTAACGATCTAGTAAAGGGCCTTATTTTGTGTCAATATTGTAATATTATGAACATGGGGCTGTTAACGCAACAAAATTTGATAAAACAATTAGATTTTTTTCCTAAGAAAAATTTGCCCTGATTATGTCTACAAAAATTCATGGAATTAATTTATTAAGTTTAATTAATAGTAATACTTATTTGAAAACACTAAATAAAGTTTATTCACATAAACTTAAATCTTTTTTGGAATTTTAAAGGAATATTGATTTTGTCTTTCCATTTGTAACATTTCGAAATATTGATTAAATGCCCACCGAAGTATATACTTTAAAGAATTTTTAGTAAATTTTAGGAATTTTTCTAAAATTCAATTTTTGAAATTTTTTGTTCTGACGTCTATACTTGATGAGTTGGATCAAAGAATAAAAGGTCATTTTTAATTTTATTGTGATTTTTGCCATGTTTCTTACCAAAAACATTAGACAGACAAATTTTGACACCATAAATATTATTGTATATGCTCAGTATATCGACAAAGAAAGAAGATACATATATCTTTAATAAAAGTCGAACAAATTTCTCTTGACGCTGTTGTAAATTCTAAAAAATGCAAAAATTTACGGATTTTCAATCTTCAGAATACCGACGAAGAAAGAAGATACATATGCGTTTAATCAAATCAAATTTACTGAATCAACTTTCAGATTTCAAACAAATTTATCTTCACGCTGTTGTAAATTCTCATAAATTGCCAAAATTTACGGATTTCATGAAAAATGTTTGAGACTTGGATTTAGTTCCTTTAAAATAGTATAACTTTGTCACAGGGTTTAAACTTTTATCAAATTTATTTTCATTTTTCTTATTGAAGAAATATTTTATATCACGTTTCTTGGTAAAGTATATGCTATAAGTTAGTTAGGTTTTAGTCAGAAACAAAAACAACAAAATACATTTAAATAGTAGTAAGGAAACAAATTAGATTGAAAACTTAAAAATGTTTCATTCAAATGTGATACTTTATGAAGTACGTATACGTGATCTAATATGGTAATAAATATTACGTATACTGCAGAATGTGGAATTAATGGTTTATAACTTCGACCGACTCACCCCATTTGTTACCCAAAATATTTACGGTTAAGTTTTGTCCATTCGTGAGCTGGACAGTTTTCAAGAAAATATCGTATGATAGCTTCAAATAATCAATGTTATGTTTTATAATGATTCCAAAAAAAATTGCAAGGCAATCGATTGCCGTTCGTAAGCTGAACCGCTTAAAAAAAGTTCCTTGTTAGTTATTTTATTTTATTATTTTTTTTTTTTTGAATTTTACAGTATTTCTTAAACAAAATATACAAAATAAGGTATCATATCATATTTGTTACATATTTTAGGGCGATATATTTCATGCCATTTCTAAAGCTACATTTAGCTTCTTCATTATTACTTAGCCTTAAGAATGTTAAAAAAGTGCTTTAAAGGCTAAAGAGTTTAGATATGATTTGAATATTAAGACTTTTTAAATTTGTATATATCTTCTGTCATTAGTTTAAGGTATTATATGGTTGGTAATATATCAATCAGTACAGATTTTTAAAGTAAAATCCAAATTTCATCAGCTCCTGGCTGATGAAAACTACAAGTTACAAGAGGAGATAATTTGAAAAAATGCGAAATTATTTTTGAGAAATTATGGTCCTTAACTGCTATTACAGCATGTTTTCGAGGGTTGCGGTGGAAAAGTATTAAAGCTTTGTATTTGGTTGCAAATAAAGTTTAACATACATATTTAGTGTAAAATAGTTATAAGGCTTAACTGTGCAGTTGTTTTTATTTACTTTTAATTATACCCTTTATCATATATAAGTAATTCTGTTCATAATTTAAAAATATAAAATTTGTGACTTTATAAGTTACAAATTGTCACCTGAAATGCAAAGAGACGTAAAAGCTGATGTTTGTAACGCACAATAATATTGGTCCTATGCCCACCTTAAAGTATACCAATCGGCTCAGAATAATTTTCTGAGTCGATTTAGCTGTTTCCGTCCGTCTGTCCGTCCATGTAAACCTTTAGAGATAATTCAATGAAATTTAGCACATGAACTTCTATTATACCGAGGACGACGGCTGTTGAAAATGATTAACATCGTTCCATTATTTCACCTAGCCCAAATACAACTGAACCCCCCAATAGAGCTTGTAAACCTTGTAACCAAACTACAGCTCGCAATTTTGGAGATAATTCAATGAGATTTGGCACACGATATTTTATGGTACTGTAGACGAAGTCTATTGAAAATAGTTAACATCGGTCCATTATTTCACCCATGGAACTGAATTCGCCAAATAGGGCTTTTAAGTTCATAATTATGTTTAATATACTAGTTTCTCGACAAAAAGCTGCAAAACCTATACTAGCCTTGATGACCGCGATAAACTTTATAATTATAGGGCTTCATTTGACCCTAGCCCCTCTAAAAAGCCCCCATTAAAATTTTACTTTAATATCCACAGTTTTATTAAACAGTAAATGGCTTTAGTATATCTGAGGCAAGGTATAATTCAACTTAAATGCTTTATTATGAAAACTAAATCACATTTTTTTCGTATACAGGTGTAGGGTATTATATAGTCGGCCTCGCCCGTCTATAACTTCTTACTTGTTTGGATTGAAAATGGTCCATGAAATATATAAATGTTATTGCTTATTTTTAGATCTCTATTATCAAAAACTTCGATTTAATTGTATTAAATTCAAAGGACGTAAAAAAAATTGTCACTTCCACAAGTCAGAAAGTCCTAAAAAGTATTATAATAGACAATGTTTGGTGGTAAAGTCATATTCAAATGGGTTTATTTATAGTGGGATACTCTTCTTGAAAAAAAATTTGTATAGCAACACCCAACGATATTGGTGCTACATCTACCATAAAGAGTACCAATCGTTTCAAAGTCACTGAGTAGATTTAGCTATGTCTGTCCGTTTATCTGTCTGGGTGCAAGTCTAATATTTGTTTGTGTTAAAAACATTAGCACAAACGTATAGTGTAGTGATGTAGAGTATAATAAAATGATTAAAGTCTAATTAAAGAAATTTGAAGTAGATATAAATTCCTCTATGAAAATTTATAAGGATAGTCCTATATTTATCCTTAACCCCATGTGAGCCCCCTTAGAAAATCTCTTTTTTTTTTGTCAAAAATATGTAAAAATTAAATGTAGGGTATCATATGGTCGGCCATGCAAGACTATACATGCATACATAATTGTTAGTTCTTCAAAAGATTATTTTTCAAATTACTATAATATTGAACCCAGAAACATAAAATTTAGCACGTTCGAGGTAAATGTTACTTTTTAGTATTTTTTCGTTCTTTAAAATGAATTTTTAATAATATTGAATCCAGAAGCATTTTCCAATTTATAAAAGCGTATTTTCTGGTATATTTTCGTTTTCCAACTTTTTTATTTTTTGTAATAAAACACATACTAAATGCTTTTATTTAACACACTATGGTGAACAGCCGAACATAGAACTCTAATTATACCAACCATCAAAAAAGATGGGGGTATATATTTATCCTTAACCCCACATGAGCCCCCTTATAAAAAAATCCCTTTTTTTTCGAAAATATGTAAAAATTAAATGTAGGGTATCATATGGTCGGCCATGCAAGACTATACATTCATAATTGTTAGTTCTTCAAAAGATTATTTTTCAAATTACTATAATATTGAACCCAGAAACATAAAATTTAGCACGTCCGAGGTAAATGTTACTTTTTAGTATTTTTTCGTTCTTTAAAATGAATTTTTAATAATATTGAATCCAGAAGCATTTTCCAATTTATAAAAGCATATTTTTTGGTATATTTTCGTTTTCCAACTTTTTTTATTTTATGTAATAAAACACATACTAAATGCTTTTATTTAACACACTATGGTAAACAGCCGAACATAGAACTCTAATTATACCAACCATCAAAAAAGATGGGGGTATATTGATTTTGACATTCCAATTGTAACACATAGAAATATTAATCGTAGACTCATTAAGTATATATAATCAGTGTCCTTATTAAATTCTAAGACGATCTGTCCGTTTGTCTGTTGAAAGTACGACAGAGGGTTTACAAGAATATTCCCCATAGGAAAAGTTTGTTTGGAGTTGGTAATATCGGTTCACGTTTTCTTATAGTTCCCGCACAAGTAACCTCTCCGAAAAACAGCTTTAACAGTCGTAACTATTAAAAGTTATTTAAAAATTATAACCAATAAAGGAAAATAATATTAACAATCAAATTTTATACCACAATATATATTTTTTAAGCTCATTTAGTGTGAAAATATATTATGTTAGATATGGAAAAAAATATAAATATTTTACACATATAAGACAAACATACGTTTGTATATACAAATGCAAATGATATTATATATAACTGTTTCAACCATATTTTTGTAAAATTATATGCTTTTTCTATGCATTTATGCATATTTTATAATGCAACATCATCATTAGGGTGTTAAAGATTATATTGACTTAAGAAAATAATTAAAATAATTTTAAAGAAATTTTCTTAAAAATTTTCAACATTAAACATTTTTTTATAATTTAATTTTTGTATTTAATTTTGCCACAAATATATACACCTGTGCATGTGCTGCCCTATTTGTGTTTTTCCATCATAACTAATGTATACGTTGTATGTTTGTATTTATAAGGATACACGTTTGCAACAACATACATATACATATAATTTGACATGTACAACATATATATGTATGTGGGTCATCATTTGTATATACATATTTATTTCATACATATTTAAAAAATATAAATGTTTATATATTTGTTCATACATATTTATAGTTTTGCTTCTCTCTGTGTGGTTTGTTTTTGTTGCTTATAAAAAAAAATGTTTAAAACGTACAGACATAAGTGTAAATGAATTCACAAAGGTCAAGTATAGAATTTAAATAAATACACGTAAACGTATAAACTAACACATGTATAAATTGAAAGAACAAATATCATATTTAAATAAAGTGTTGTTGTTTTTTTTTGTTTCATAAAATTAAACAAGACATAGAAAATTTATTTAATTAAAGTATTTATTTTTATTGTTAGCAATTAAGTAGAAAAAAATTAAACAAGTTTTTTTTTTGGCTAAACTTAGTATTAAAATGCATTTTGTTAAAAAATGTAATTTAATAAGAGAATTTTAGTTGATAGTAAGGCATACTGTTAAAAACTACAAGAAAGAAAGAAAGTCGGTAGTGGCCGACCTCTAAATACTCTAAATCTTGAATATTTTCTTGTTTCTGATATTTTTAAGCAATTTACTGACGAAAAATATATTTCTGAAACACACTTTAAGCTTAAATGAAGTTCGATCTTTATAAAGTAAGGCAAGATCATCGAGGCTTGTATTAAGCCAATTATCTAGATAATAGTGACCTATATCGACCTGTATATAGACAGCCATCGAGAAGGACGGGCATCAGCACAAACTCAATATACCCTCCCTGCTAAAGTGGTGCATAAATATTTGTAAACTACGTTAGATCCAAATTTTATATACATATGTATTAGGTTTCACGCAATATTTTTAAAATTGTGATATCATACGTTTTATGAAGGTTTTTTAAAACTGCGCTAAAATTGGCGTAATTATTTTGTTAAAATTTCAACTCCTTCGTCTCCTTCGACCAAAATACCGAATATAGACCGAAAACAACAGAAAAAAAAGAAAAAATGCAATTTAAAAATTAAATCCTGTCTTTATCATTCGTAAATATAATATTAAATTCCTTTAAAAATATAGTGTTATAATTTTTGATTTATTGTAATCCGTTAGGAGTAATGATGGTTATAATGTTGGCTTATGGTTTAGTTGTTTCCCGTTAAACAATGGTTAATAAAAATCCATCCAATTAGTGTTCATATATAACTTGTATACTGACAAATTCTTATAACTTTCGTGGTTTTCGAAATATAGAGTTTGAAAGTCTAAAATCTGAAAATTTAAAGTCTCATCACATCTAAAGCGGTAATGGTAAATGACTCAACAAAAAGTATACTTTGACATAAACTTTTTTTTGAAATATTTGTAAAAAACATCGCTCAAAATCAGAGATTTCCACCTCAGATATGCGGAGAAAGGAATTGGAATTTTGAAAAAAAGAAATAATACTGAATAGTAATCACTGAACTTTCTAAAAAGTTGTGATATCTAAAAAACGGAAACTTTGAATCATTTAAACCTAAACCGCTAAACCGAAAGTATTAATTAAAAATTAATTAAAACTTATATAAACATTAGAGTCTTTAAATGAGGACTGGGTCGAATTATATCCTATATGCTGAGTTTTATATGGGGAGTGGGGTCAATTATGTGCCCATATGTTCAAGTGCCTACAAAACTTTTATCACTATTTAATATTTTAAAGCTATCCAATAACTTGAGACTAATTTTCTGAAAGGAACCCTTATAAGGTCTCCGTTCTTCGTAGAATTTGGTAGAAATATTTGAGTTAATATAAAACGTCGATTTTTTATAAAATTTGTTAATATCAAAGAGTAGCTTATATCGGAAGTTAAAGTCAGTTATACTCCGATAGACAGACTTTTGGTCTTACGAACCTTGATCATGTCGAGCTCATAGCTTTCGATGGGAATCATATATGGGGAGAAAGATGAAATCTTAAAACGATTATACCCAAATATGCCCTAATCTTTCAGAAAATCAGTACAGTTATGAGAATAAAATATATTCTTGTGGTAAACCAGTGTTTTGTTTGATGTTTTAGCCGAAAATCTGCCTATTCATCTCGCAGATAATATCAGTATCTTGTATATTTTGTTAAACATAAATCCAAATCCCCCGTGAGCATGTTATCTTGGTGATTTCTCCATCCTGGTGTTATTGCAACATCCCGGGGAAAAGAGTTGCTACCAATACCTCAAATGTATCCTTGATCTTTCCTTCGAATGGCATGGTTTAAAATCAGAGCACAACCTTTGCTCTGTCACTTTGGAGTTTCCTTAAATCTTCGCGTAGTAGGGCGCTATTATAGGTTGGGGAAGTTTCAAGTTGACACTTGATAGTCGTCTGTCATTCCGTAGATCGTTTCTTATGGTCTGAGAATGGAACTGATGTAAATTGGTAAAAAATCTGGAAAGTCACTTTTGTCCGAGAGGAGACTAGTACTGATTTAGTCCACATCTTACCTCAAAGAAGTACTTTGTCACATTCTGCCAAAGATTGTTAACCCAGCGAGAGATGTATCAACCGAATGTTTTCCGCAAGAAATAACTAACGGTCACAGTCAAACTGTTACAACATTAACAATAAGACCAGTATGCTGATATCATAGTGCGATTTTGGATTATCAAAATACACAAGAAGTTATTTCAGTCATAAGTGCATCAATAATTTAAAAAAGAAGTAATTGTAGTTAACTATTGCTTTTACTTCGAAAGTGAAAGCTATAAGGTAAGGAATAGAGGATCTTAGATCACATCCTTGGGTTCTTTATATCCATGTTTTAATTTACAAATCAAACTTAAGTCTAGTATAGAAATATGTTTTTATAGGAATTTTTACATTAACTTTATAATCTCACACTTCTGCATTTTCAATTTGATATATTGTCTTTCATCCTTTTTTTCAAAATGCAGTAATATTATTTTTACAAAATAATTTATTGTTTTTCATATTTTTTCATGATATACATTTAAATATGTAATTAATTTACATTTTAACCACAGTATTTTATAGTCAATATATCAATGACTTTGTTTTTTACAATTAATGTAAATGGGTTAACACCAACATATGACCGAACTATAAAATATAGCCAGATTTAGCTGTTTGGTGTTTGTATTTTTTTTTGCTAAATTTTTAAAATTATATATATTTTTTACATATATTTACGCATGAATTGTAATTTTCTTTTTTTATATGGAATATTTATTATATTTAATACAACAGAAAGTGCGAATTATAAAAATTTATTGCACTTACTTTTGTTGATTTGAATTTGTTGTTCCATATTAACACAATTGCAGTCAACATTAATTTAAAAAAAAAAAAATTATATATAAATTTTCATTTGTTATAGTATTGTGTATTTGTGGCCTTCGGTATTTTAATGCTGATTTAAAATGCATTTTGAAGTTTATTAACATGATTTCACTCATTAACTTATTTATGGATGCGCATCTGTATGAATGAATGCCTTGAATATATATTACAATTTGAATATGTGTGCTAGTAATAATTTTGCATTTAAATCAATTAATTTTATGAATAAATTAATTATTATTTATGGTTGGAGTATAAATATGTATGTGTTAAAGTTGTGTTATGAAATTTAAAATATTAATTTAAATTATATTAGCAAAATTATTAAAATGATTTGCTAAATAGTTGAAAAAAAGTATATAAATAAACAGTTCTGTTTTTATACCCTACACCACTATAGTGGGGAGGGTATTATACGTTTGTGCTGATGTTTGTAACATACAAAAATATTGGTCCAATACCCACCTTAAAGTATACCGATCGATCAGAATCATTTTTTGAGTCGATTAAGACATGTCCGTCCGTCTGTCCGGCTGGCTGGCTGTCCATGTAAACCTTGTGCGCAAGGTACAGGTCGCAATTTTCAAGATAATTTGATGAAATTTGGACCAAGCATGTTTTTTGGTACAAGGACGAAGCCTATTGAAAATGGTTGAAATCGGTCCATTATTTCACCTAGCCCCCATACAACCGTACCTCCCGATTTGAACTTTTTATGCTATAATTACGTCAAATATTCTGCTATCTCTCTAAAAATTGGCACAAATAAGTTTTATATAAGTATAAATGATACTGCTTATCGGCTTATATTTGACCCTAGGCCCCATACAAACCCCCCTTCAAAAAATGACTTAAACGTCTAAAATTGACTTGTAACCATTTGTATCGCAATGAAACTCAACAAAACTAACTGTTATTTAGAAATATATCCTTTTCCCAAATTTACCGAGGATCGGCCCATATTTGACCTATATAAAGCCTCATTTAGAAATTTTAGTTTTTTATCAATAAATGGCTTAAATATTTTGGAATTATGGTAATATTCAACATAAAAGTTTCTTTACAAAAAATAAAAATTTTATAAAAGTAAAAATTGTAAAAATATACTCATGGTGTAGGGTATCATATGGTCGGCCATGCCCGACTATACTTTCCTACTTGTTTTTTCTTAAAAAGTAAAGTATGAGGGCGTATACGTGATATTTAGGTATATTACGGATTATCATTAATAAAATGTAGCATAATTTGGGAAGGTAAAATACATATTCGAGAGATGATTTCTGCAACAGAACGTTTTAAAATCGAAACTACTAAAATCATAGTACAATACAGGAATGGAAAACTGAGTTTTAATGATTACTAAAACTAATCTATTACTAAAACTAATCTATTTACTGGTCAATTCACTGGTTATGGAGATGTTTACTGACTACTTTATTGACATACTATTGAGTTTTATTGATTAATAGTGCAAACTGATTTTGCTCTTGATTTACTAGAACTATTTCATTTACTGGTCAATTTACTTGTCTGTAGAGAATTTACTAACTACTTGAGTGCTTAATATATAGAAGAATATTCTGACAAGCCTATGGACTAATATATGACTAGTCTATGAAATAGTCTACTAACTATGACCTTGTCAGTAAACTTGTCTATGTTCTAGTCTATAGAATAGTCTACGGATAAATCCATAATAACTAGACCATGGACTAGTCTACAGACTAAGATTAGTCTATTTATAAGTATAAGTATTTTGGCAAGCCTATGAACTAATATATGAATTATCTTTTAAATAGCCTTTGTACTAGTCTATTGACTATTAACTTGACTATGTCTACTAGGGTTGTCAATTATTCGTGTTTAAAATTATTCGACTAAATTTTAAAAATTATTCGATTATTCGAACAAATAACGAATAGACGTTTCTGTTCGAAGAATTTAATAAAATATAAATAAAACTTGCCAAATACCTCCAAATTCCTAAGATACTTCAATAACCTAGTTCAATCTCAAACTATTTTAAATTTCTCAGTAAATTTCAAAGTAGAAGCTAAGGCTTCCTAATGAATGTGTGCATTTCATTAGCTTCTAAACACGTTTTATACCCATCATCAAAAAAGATGGAGGGTGTATTGTATTTTTCATCGAAATATTGCGTTACTCATTAGATTTTAAAACGATCTAGCTGTTCATCCGTTTGTCAGTTGAAAACACTATATGAACGAGAGAGTTTAAATTTTTAATTAACATTTTTTTTATTTGGTATTAAAAATGAGCAATATCTGTTTACGATTTAATCTATTACCCATATAAGGTTTCCTCTAGAAAATTACTAAATTATATTATATGCAGTCAACGTATGCTTATAAAAACGCAGATGGCAAAGAAATTCGAAATGTACAAATTTTTAAGAAACAAAATCTTTTTGTATAATATCACTGTCCGTCAAAAAGAGGAAATAGTCGTTAGACAAGAAGCGGATAGTATACATACGTCTGATGCTATAAATTTATAAATTTCCTTTGTCCTTTCAAAAGACTTAAAATTTTTAAAAAGTACATTTTTCAAAAAAATATTTTAAAATACTTCATTAATCAATGTCAAATTTGGTATCAAGACAAGAAAAAGAGTTAGGAAATATTTTGTGTTATTTTTATTTTAAACCGTTAGAAAGAAAATCTGTCTTTTAAAATTCTTATACTTTACAATCTATTAAAATTTTCAATATTATTTTATCAAAAAATATTGAAATTTTTTTTTATACATTTTTTGATACTGACAGAATAAAGTAAATAAATAAAAAACAAAAAATTTCCCTTGATTAATCGAATAATTTTTATTCGAATGACAACCCTAATGTCTACAAACTTGTCTATGGACTGACCTTAATATGATCTAGTCTATGGACAAGTCTTCTAACTAGTTAAATAAAGTATGCCATTAGTGTATTCAAACCACCGAAGCATTTTTCGCTGCTAGATCAAACTTTTACGCTATCGCTAATTAAAAGTTCATAGTGGGTTAACGGGATTTTTGACATTACTTAGTAGAAACTATTAACGAATTGGGTATCATATGAAAGCTTCTTCGAAGTGCCATTGAATAATATGTGAATCAAGAACATCCATTAAATAAAATTTGACTAATTTGTCAAAATAATCCGTATACTGTTCGAAAAAATTAAATCTTTTATTAATATTTTATAATATTACGGAAGCTGCGTTATGATTATTGGAATTTTTACATTTACTAATGCGCTTTCGAAAGAAATTTTAAATGATACCACTGTAACCCTACTCCAATAAAAATTACGAAATGGACTCAAATGATCCATTAAAAATCAATATTTTTGGTCCGAAATTTGCAAGATATATTCCTTGCAAAGTCAGAAAAGGTATTACTGATAATATTAGAAGACAAAATTTGTAAATTTACACTGTTATTAGATATTTTGTGCACATTTTACTGCCAACGTTGTAAGATCTGACAACCGTGTATCAAGGCTTTTAGTGTTAGAAAGCGCAACTTTCGATGCCCGAGTTTGACCTTCCAACGCCGAACTGTTTGGTGGCTTTAATACTCTATCCTAGTAATTTAAGTTATCATGGGAATTTTTCACCCTCCAGACCATGACCCTCAATTTGTTGCTTAGTGTAATAAGTCAACGTACTAGTTTACTGACTAGTTAACTAAATAGTCTATGGACTAGTAAACTAACTAGACAATGGACTAGGATTATACTCTTTATAAGTATATGAACTAGTCCATAGATTCCTCTATTGAACTAGTCGTTGTAAGTTAGTCAAAGCATTTGTTAGTTATTAGTATAGAGCTTCTATAGTAAGTTATAAGTCAAAGATTTTGTTAGATTTTATGTAAAGAAGTGTATAAAATATTTTGTTAAGTTTTTGACATCTAAATATATGAGCATAAGTTAAAACTCTTAGGCCCATTGCTAAGTGAAACATTTATTTTTTTCAACCATTTAAAGACATTATTATTTTTCTTTAAGTGTAAATATATTTAACAAAATCTACATTACATAGCAAATCGTCGTATATAATATTTATTAAATGCTTAAATATTATTCATTCCTGGATTATATGTATATCGTCTAGTAGTAAATAGTTTATGTTGTAATAATGTTTTCAAGTACAACAAATAAGCAGTAAATATATCAGGGATATGAAATCATAATGTGCTATCTACTCTTTTTAATATTATGTCAGAAAACATAAGATTAATGTAAAATTTGTTATAAATCAGTAGTACTTTTATGTTTAAATATATTTTGGATAAAGAAAATATTTCTGTAAAATAGAAATGCACTTATATTTAGAAATAAAGTTTTTTTATATATATTTTCAAATCTTTAAAGGTTTAAGATTGTAATGTTTGATTCTATGCCCTTCGTAAAAATGTAGTTATGTAGTGTTAGATATAGTTTTATTAGTTTCATTTATTTTTCTATCATCCTCTATTTTCTTTGCTGTCGTTAGTGTTTATATCACTGTATTTGTGTCATCTATTTCGTATATTTAAGTCAGTTAAACTTCGGTTAAATAAACATATTTCTAATCTTTACATGTATGATGTTTTATTAACTTTAAGCCTATTTACTGTCATTTCTCATTTACTAGAGCTCAAACACTAACTAAACTACATATAAATAAACGAAATATACTATGATGATTTTTTATAGAGTATATGGGTTAATACATATGGAAATTAAGTCAATTAAGAAAATTTAATTTGAAAACATTTCTGTACCGAATAAAACATTGTAAATAATATTGAATTTTTAACTAAATAATGTTATACTTTTCACAGCGTTTACGTGATATTAAGACGTAGGTACTCAGCTAAGGGAATATGAGGCATTGGAAGTGGAAAAATAGGTTTTGGGAGGAGAATAGAGGGAGTAGTGTTTGAAGAGAATAGAGGGAATAGTGTGTGATAGGGAATACCTCTGTAGTTTATTTCACACATAAACAGTGCGGCTGAAGAATAAATTTTCCGTGTAATATGTTGTGCGATCCACTGGTTGGTTAGGCAGTTAGTTAGTTAGGTAGTTAGTTATTTAGTTAGGTAGTTAGTTAGTTACTTAGTTACTTAGTTACTTACTTAGTTAGTTAGTTAGTTAGTTGGTTAGTTAGTTATTTATTTATTTACTACATTCATCTAACTCATTCCATTTGTAATTATGTACTTCCAGAATTAGGGCAAGGGAGTAGTTTTGGCTTCCCTTTAATCTATATATATATAAAAGAGTAGCGTTACTGACTGATTCATCATCGCACAGCCCAAACGGCTGAACCTAGAATCATGAAATTTTGACAGTAGATGTGTTTTTGGTTATGTAGATCCACTAAGGAGGGATTTTTGGAAATTTGTACATTTACGGGTAAAAAAAAGGAAAAAACGGGTAAAACAGGTTTTCTTAATTATATTACACAATATTAGTGATACAAAAAAAAAAAATTTAAATGCACCTGTATCTACTCTTAAAATGGGCAGATGGGTGTCTGGCACTTTTTTGAAATTCGTACTTTTAAGGGGTAAAAATGTGTAACAAAGGTGATTTTGGTACCTTTTTTGGTTCTTTATAACTTTTGACCTAATTAACATAATCAAATTTTTTCTAAATATTTTGGATACATATCTCAAAATTATGAGAGGGTGTAAAAGGGAGAAAATTGTATTTATGGTACTTTTTTTAGCACATTGAGAAAACTTTTTCGGTTTATTGAATAATAATAATAATATTATTGTAATAAAATTTTTGCTATTTCACTGGGAAAAATGTACCAAAAAGGGGAAAAACGGGAAATTTAATTTTATTCAAACTCATTGAGCCAATTTTTATAAAAGTTCAAAAAGTAGTTTATTTACTCAAACAAAATAAGCTATTGGTATATTAGTGGTATTTTATGGTACTTTTTTCAAATATTACTTTCAAAATTTTCTATAATGTGAAAACTAAATGAATGAAATTAAAAATACAAGTTTCTTTCTGAATGTGAATTTAACGTGATATTGAACGTATTTAAAACCGAAACATTAAAAAAATGTTTAATCAATTTTCTATAAAAGTAAACAAAATTTTTTATGTATTTAATTTAAGTTAGGGTAGCGAAGCACCCAGGGTATGCTAGTATTATGTATGAATTGTTTACGTTTCTTTTACCTAGAATGTTACAATGCTAATTGCAGTTACAGTTTTCCCATTAGTGAATTCGTTTTGATCCTGTATAATTATCTTAAAAAATACTATTAAATATAAATAGTATTTTTTACATATATTTCTTAATGCATTTATGTACATCGTGGAATATACCATATGTCTATGTAAGTATTTATTCATTTACTATATTAAGTTCTGTTGATTTAGGTATGTATATAAATAAATTTATTTGTGTATTTTATGAAACATTTAGAAAGTTTTTATACATTATAGATTTTTGTTTAGTGTTTTTGCGATGTCATAAATATTTATGCCGCTTAAGCTATAATCAGAAATAAATAAAATGAGACAGCTTTTACCTACATAACAGAAACATTTTGTTAAACTATGTAAATAGTACGAAAAGTTAATGTTAATATTGTAAGAAATATGGAAAAAAAAAACATTTGTTATACTATAGCGTACATCTACAGCTTGATTCAAAAATTTCAGTGTAATGAGGTCATAATTGCAAAAATATTATTTTAAATTTATTTATATTTTATCTAAATTACTTATATAATTTTTCAGTATTTTATAAGGCAAGTATTTAAATAAAAATTGTTTCAACATTATAATTTACTAATGTTACACATTTTTTAGTAAAGCGACGTATGACTAATATTTAATACAAATTCTGTTGTATAACACGTATACGTAGTTGTGGTCAAATTCATTAATTTTTACACAGCTCTTTGTTACTTTTTGGCTTCAAATTTTCTTATTATATCCAGTATATCACTCATCATATATTTATGTACATACTGAATTCTGACTGACGGAATTTTTAAATAAACTAGTATGAATTTATAGTCGGACATTGCCGGCCATATGATACCCTACACCAGTCAGTATGTTAAAATTGTGGATTTTTTTTTTAAATAAAGTATTTAATTTGTTTTATTGTGGAATATTTTTACTTATTGTTGACAAAAAAGAGAGATTTTCTACAAGAGGGCTCATACACGCAGAGAAAAAACATGGTTCGGCATGGTTAGGACAACTATTTTATGTTTTTTGTAACAATATTTTGTTATCATAACCAAACAATTGTTACTTTTATTGAACTTCATCAATTTTTTAGTTACTGAAAATATTTATATGTTTATGACAATTATAAGAATGATTCTCTGAAAAATAATTATTTTTACAACAACTAAACAATGATAATTATTTAAACATATTATATTATTTAGAATCATTTAAACTATCAAATAACCATTAAATGGTAGGATTTTACACGTTTATCCATAAAATGTTTAAGATATAAGTAAAATACGTTTACTATTAAAAATATTTTGGTATCGCCAATTTTCTATCAGTTGTGTGGTTTATCCGTACTAGATCGGATTAAATAAATTGTTAAACTAACGCAGTAATTGTGAAAAATAAATAATATCTAATATTATAATAGGAAACAATAGAAATAAATAAATAAAATAGTGTACATAAAAAATTAATAATTAAAAAAATAATGTTGTGTTTATATTGGCATCATGTGTTTATGGGAATATCAGTGCTTGGAAGTTTTGTGTTTGTTTAAAAGAAAATTAACAAATAATTACATTTTACGCCGAGCACATTAAATTAACCATATTATGTTTAATATGTAACCATTACGTGGTTACTTGAAGACATGTGACCACTTGTAACCATAATATGGTTACTTCAAACAATAATATGATTATATGAAACCATAATGTGGTTGCTTGAAACTACAATATGATGCTACAATATCACATTATGATTAATAAAACTATATTATGATGAAATATTTGGAATATATTTAAACATAATATGGTAGATTATTATACTAATAATGATCATAATATGTTTTAACTTTAACCATAATTCTAACCATAATATGTTGCTCTTAGATTATGGTTACCACAACTATATTTTTTTCTCTGCGTGTAGAGGAGAAGGGGTAAATATGGGCCTATCCTTATAAATTTTGGTAGAAGAATTTGCGTCTATTTCAAAGTCATTTATGTAGATTTTAATTGTTTTATAAGTAATTATAAGTTTATTTTGACCTTCAAGTCATTTTCTGAAAGGGAGTTTGTATGGGGGCTAGGGTCAAATGAGGCCCGATCATAATAAAAATTAGTATTGTCATTTATTGTTCTATAAAACTAAGTTTTGCTGATTTTTGTTGACATTATAAAACATTTAACGTAATTATGAGCCTAAAGGCCCGATTCGGTGGGTACGGTTGTATGGGGCTAGGAGAAATAATGAACCGATTTCAACAATTTTCAATAGCGATTGTCCTTAAACCAAAAAAGAGTATGTGCCAAATTTCATCAAATTATTTTGAAAATTGCGACCTGTAGCGTGCGCACAAGGTTTACATGGAAACACAGACAGACGGACGGACATAGCTAAATCAGCTCTGAAAGTGATTCTGAGGCGATTGGTATACTTTAAGGTGGGTCTAGGACCAATATTTTTGGGTGTTACAAACTTCAGCACAAACACATAATACCCTCCCCCTATCGTGGTGTAGGGTATAAAAAAATGCAAATTTTCTCATAACTTTATTCACATTTCCATAAAATTTAAAATACAATTTTTGTATTTCCTTACATTTTTCATATTTTTTATTTGATTTGTATTATTTGGCATATTCATTTCCATCTTATCACATTACGGTTTTATTAAAATCATAATTTGAAATCATTAATCCTTGTCATATTAGTTAACAACTTTATCTTTTACAAATCATGTTTGCTGAAAATTAGGAAACAAACAAAGAAAACAAAAAATAAAATATTACGAAATGTGTTTCCTATTTACCATAAAAATAAAAACAGAATATAAAAAAATCAAAATAATCAAAACATCATCGCATGCTTATAATGAAATGATGATGAAATAATGACTACAATGATGATGATCATGATGATGTCGATGTCATTATTGTTACTCTTAATGTTGATGTTGTTGTCAACTTTAACACAACCAACAATAATTTGTATAGGATATTTTTAACTTTGGATTCCTGTTGTCACTGAAGTATGTTTAAGGGTGAGTGTTGGCAAAGGAGTAAGAGAAAGTAGTATTGTTTGTTTTTGTTATTGTATTATATGTTTAGTAGAGTTTTTCATTTCTGTTGTGCTTTTTGGTTGTTACTTTAGTTAGCATGTAATGTGTATTTACATTATTAGCAATAACTGGTGTAATTTTCCACTTGAGTGTTAGAGTAAAGACAAAAAGAAAAGAACATGTAAAAAAACATATCGCTTATTTACTATAATATGCCATTATTATTATATTTAACATGTTACTTACATATGTATGTATTTTAAAAGAAAACATAAAAAACATAAAATTTTTAAAAGGGAATTGTTTTATTTATTAAATATAAGTAAAATATGAAAGTTAGTTTTGAGCTTTACACCAAAATCTAATTTTCTTCTGGCAATAATTTGTGAATAAAAACATATCGAATGTTTTTAGGAAAACTTAGTTTAACCTGTTTCGTAGTGAATGAGCGATATCTTAAACAAAAATTTATATGAACATATATTGATATATCTACATTTGAATAGCAGAAGTATAGACACACACACGCAAATCCACTTATATTCAAATGTACTTTTTAAGAATGAAATAAAGTGAAGCAGGAAGGAAAGGCATGTCCGAATACATAACCCTCTAATACTTGTCGAACTAACTAACTAACTAACTAACTAACTAACTACCTAACTAACTAACTAACTAACTAACTAACTAACTAACTAACTAACTAACTAACTAACTAACTAACTAACAAACTAACTAACTAACTAACTAACTAACTAACTAACTAACTAACTAACTAACTAACTAACTAACTAACTAACTAACTAACTAACTAACTAACTAACTAACTAACTAAATAACTAGCTTATTAACTACACAGAGAAAACAGATTCATTGTCACAACCGAATTTGTTTCCAATCGAATTCAGTCGATTCCACATACTATCTCATAAATGAATTGCCATAATCGAAATTACGGTTGTGCACAAAAAATCTGTAATTTTTTTAAATAATTTTATCTCACTTTTCACACAAAATTTTGTTTGATTTTCCTAAACTAAAAAATACTTTTTTTTAAATTATTGACTTTTTTATAAAACTATGAGTGTTTAGAATGCACCAATACATATAAATTTTTGTTACTAACACATACTTATTTAAAGTTAGGAACTTTTCCACACAACACGACGTTTGTGATTCCTGTAGGAAAATTAAACAAAATAACAGTAATTAATATTCTATTACAGTTAATGATTATTTGTTATTGTAACCGATTTCCGATCGATCTTTTTTCTGTGAGTACCTAATTATCTTGTAGGCAATGATATTGATAAGCTTGCAGATATGCCGACCGTTTCTATTGCATTAGCATGATCCCGTACGTACACTTCTATGACTATATAGTATTATACTACACTGTTTAAAAAGGTATATGCATTACAAATTTCAACAAAAACGCATAATACCTTCCCAATTATAGCGGTACCGAGCATAAAAGCAAAACAAATACTACATTTACAATGATGACTGATATTTAATGAGTAAATAAATGGAAACAAAAGTTTTTCTTTAAATTTTTTTACTCCACTGCTTTTAGGGGACACAAAAATTGTGTATGCTAACATAAATAAATCATACGCATGCACATGTGTATGTAATATATACATATGTATGTGCATACTATATATTGATATGTATATGAAATTAAAAGTAACTACTATTTAGACTTTAATAAATTCTTTTAACTTTAAAAATGTACAATTTTAAAAAAAATTATTTCAATGGTAACATTTATGTCCTTATAAATTGTATGAAGCAGTAAACAATAATATGCTTTCTTATTAGAGAAAAACAGTTATTATTATTTTTAGAGTTTTGTGTCAAACATATACATATACATTTTTATTTCAAAGGCAATTATTTTAAATATCCAAATAGTTTGAGTTTTTGAGGTATAAATTCAAAAGGTAGACAATGGTATAAATAGAGTTTTAGTTTATCTTTTCAAAGCTTAGATTAAAAATCAATCAATTTGTTAGATATCTAAGTTGGCAAATATTTAAATATTTGTTGCAAAATTCATTTAGATAACTATTAAAATATTAAATTTCTGTAGGAAATATAGATGATTAGACTTAATTTTCATACATATGTATGTTAATACAATTTACCTTTCGTTTCGCTGTGAGCTTGATAATGGTTATTTAAGTTAGAAATTTAAAACTATTTCCCATACATACCCTAAAATAAATAGTTCAATTGAAGCTAAAAACATGAAAAGTATTTGTGCACAATAATCCATTGTTGGTATGTGTCAAAGGATAAATCGTTACTAGAACAGTGAAGCATAGAAGATCTTAATCAATAAGCAAACCTGTGCGGTTTGCAAGTAAGAGTTCTATATTCGTCTGTGCCGACTCTACATACATGATTTCATATTTCTCGGTTCAATATTATAGAAAATTAAAAAAGTACCTTTTGTAGAACGAAAAAGTATCAAAAAATCCCCATTGATTTGTTCTCGTCTAATCCGGGCTCTACAAACTTAATTTCATGTTTCTAAGTTCATTATTATAAAAAAATCAAAAAGTACCTTTTGAAAAACAAAAAAGTACCAAAAAGTTCCCTTTTATGGGTTCTCACGTAATTCAGACTCTACATACTTAATTTCATGTCCCTAGAATCAATATTATAGAATATTCAAAAAGTACCTTTTAAAAGCGAAAAAGTACCTAAATTTACCCTTTTATGGATTTTTCACCTTTACATACTTAATGTCATATTTCTAGGTTCAATATTATAGAAAATTCAAAAAGTACATATTGAAAAATGAAAACGTACAAAAAGCTCCCTTTTATGGCTTCTAACTTAAGCTAGGCTTCACATACATAATTTCATGTTTCTAGCCAATAACAACACACTAGTGCTGCTCTCGCTCTGCCTTGTTTTTATAAACAAGAGTACATAACAAAAATTTCCGTGTGATTTTGTTTTCGTTTTTTTTTTGCAATTTCTGCTTGAGCATGAATAAAAAATCGCAATTTTTGATGAAATTTTCAGATGTTGTCTCGTATTTTTGCTCATATCTCCTTTATTTATGGACCGATTTTGCTGATTTTAAGTAGCGATCTTCCCAAAAGCATGTCTAACAGAAGATTTGGACCTCGCCGATATCTGGGGTCTTTTAAAAACTAATTTCCACAAACATACAAGCAGACGGACAAACAGACAGACATGGCTTAATCGTCTCCGCTATCTATAAGAATCCAGAATATATATACTTTATATGATCGGAAAATAATATTATAGAAATTAAAAACGGAATGTCAAACTTATATATACCCTTCCGGCCGCCAGTCTGGCTGGGACTGAAAAATTGGTTACAGTCTACTGCTTGGCTTAGTCCTTGCATAGTTTGCCAGAGGTCAGAGCACCGCATAATGTGGTACTACTCGTGGCCAGTTGCTCCTGGCTTTTCAGTTGGTTGAGTTCCTTCGGGATCCACGTAGTGGCTTTGGTTTAAACCCAAATTCGCTGGGAACGACTGATGCATGATAATAGTCAATATTACGCGATAAGTTCGGTGCTGTTGCCGGAAGCAACAGATACCTCACAGAGGAGTGACTGTGGGACTAAGCGTTGGAAATGAGTTGGTATTAATTGTTTATGGTACGGGATGAATGTAGGGTATGGCGGACCTCACCCACCCGTCTACCTATAATAAATGTGTCGTATAAATGAGATGTGTGATGGATTGAATGATGATGGATGAAAAGTAGCATATACATTTGATACCATTGAATTTTTCTTCCTTGTCCAGATATGTTCAGAGTATACTCTGTTCATATCAGAATTACCACAGTCGGTCCCTGTGAGTAAGAACAATGTCTATTGATGGATCGTACTTCGGTCCATCGGTTACGTCTCTAGGTGCTGTTGCCGAATCAACAGAGGCCATCCAATGGTTAGAGATTAGATAGCTCGAGTACTCCACCAAAGTACTTGTGCATGGATCGGTCAAAGCCAATGTACAAAAATTGCCACCTGAGTTCTTCATTGAAGAACAAAGGGGCGATGGTAGACCGTTCTCACGTCTACCCAGTGAGTTAAGGCCGTTAAGGCAGGTGCTCGCATTAAAAAAACTCGACAGTCATACCCTTCTTACAAAGGTGAAGGGTATAGAAAACGCGTCTTGCGATCTACATTGAAAACCCAGAAACCAATATATTCAAATGTTTTTCTAATCATAAGGTAAATGAAAATAAATATATTGATATGATGTCAACAGAAGTTTACATATTTTCTGACAGCCTAAAAGCATTTAGGGAGGTTTCTATTGAGAAGTTATCATCTAAGAACCTATTTGACAGTAAGAGAGCTAAATACTATTTTAGTGATAAGCTCAGCATATCATACGGATATCAGGGCACTCAGGCATTATCGGTATTCTTAGTGAAGAGTTTACTGAATTATTGAAATTACTTTTTTCTCTTCGTTTGTCCCCCTCTAAAATGTAGAGAAGCAATTGAAAAATACATTTGATTTCTAAAAGCAGGAAATCTGTTTAAGTTAATTAAATTTTACATCGTCATCGATATTTATAAAATATTATAAATGCAAATACATATAAGAGCGAAATTTTAAAATTTTGTGAGTATTATTTTGAGGCAACCTAATATTTTTCATTGCATTTTTTGGTGTTCAATATTTTTATAGAAATTTCTCATACAATAATGTTTTTTCTTACTCAACCTTTTCTATCTAAACTTCTTTTTATCCTGTCAATTCGCGAAGCTTTTATAGAAAACTAAACATAGTAAAAACTATGTTGCAACAGTTGTTGGAATGTTGTAGTTATATGTTGTATAAATGTGTGTATTAAAAATTGCAACGCCACTACGTTTGTATTAATGCATGTAAAATGATTGTTACATGACACTAGACATAAATGTTTGTACTTGTATGTATGTATATATATGTAGTTTTTGCGAGTGCATGTTATTGATAGATACTGGGGTTGATGATAAAGATGATTAGGCCAATATAAAGGCCTTACATTTCAATGGTGTTAACATGATAGGACTTTGAGGGAAGGCCTTATATAATAATTTATGTATTTGAATAAAATAAATCATATTGATTACAGGAAGTTGGTGCCAACATTTTTAAAGAAATTTATTTATTTCATCCTAGAAAAATAAAAATCTTAAGGCCCGTTTGAAAAATGTTTGTTTCTACCTTTTTATTTTTAACTCACCAGCATATAAAGACATACATGTAAATTTATTTATCTACTGATACTATACTATATGTATGTATATATGCATGTGTATTTGTAAATATACAAACATTTTATACTGGCGTTGACATGTTGATTGTTCATAAAGTTCGATGATGTGTGACAGGCAAACAGCATTAATTGGCACTTGGCTTGTAAGTGTGGTTTACACTGTGTTTTGTTGTTGTTATTGTGGTCGTATTCGTTTTGTTATTGTTTTAGCTATTTCTGTTAAACTGACTTAAAAGCCAAAAGACATAGCCTTCAGATAAACTTCCTTTTATTTAACAGCTGAATAAGTACGATGATTTTTCATTAGAAAACATAAACTATGGATAAACTATAGACTTGTAATTAAACATGTTACTATTTGAATTTTTGCAGCAAAAATTCTGTACATAAATAGTTTGACCAATTCAATGGTTTTTAATTAAACTTCAAACTAAATTTTAAAACTTTGAAAATTAAAATGTGTATCACAATATTGAGAGTGTAACATAATGATGTAAATAATAAAAGATTGCACAACTATTATACTATCTATATCATATAAAAGCCTAAGGATGAATAAGAGTTCTACGTAAACACCTGGTGTGTCGACCTTATATCAATGTGGTTTTTCACCCATGGTTCTGCGGCCCATGTACAAGCACTTTGTTTAAGTATTCGAACTATTTAATCTCTGGCTATTGCTGTCCCCTGCATAACCTTCGAGATTGAAAACATAACTACCGTTTACAAACACACAGATGGAATGATCTTTGTTGAATTCTAGAGACGTATTTGGTAGACCGAAATACGAAGGACTTTCTTCTTAGTCACAGTGTAGTAAATCTGCTACGAACATACAAAAGGAAAATTCATTGGTATCACTTATATAAGAAACCTTCCATCAATCAACATTCAACCTATCCCACTTCTCATTTATTCGACACACCTATAAAAACAAAATCCGATGAACTCACTATAGGTGTAAGTATGGGCAGGTAAGATTCGTATATGCTGCATTACCATCCAACATTCAGCAAACACAAAGATCAAAATCAATATTAATATAATATACATAATTATGGAATATATTATTGGACTACTAACTTTCTGGTGCGTATGATTGTTATTTAATTATTTTTTGTAATATTTATTACTCATACGTTTAAATTGTTGAATTAATAGAAGGCCCCCTCCTTAAAAAATAACTTAAACGTACATAACTCAATGATATTGTGAAATTTTTTTCATAGCTCCCATACAAGGTCTCTTTTAGAAAAACACTTAAAGGCTCATAACTCATAACCAAATAGTGATACGCATAAAATATTTGGTATAAAATTTTGAAATAACATTTATGTGTACAAAATGTTATTTCAAAATTTTCTCACGATCGGTCCATTCTTGATTATAGATTCCATACAACGTTCTCTCCAGAAAATCAGAAAAAACGCACATAAGTCATAACCAAATATTGATATCCAATATTTAGCAAAAATATTGGCCTTTTATACAAAAATTACATTATAAAATTGTTTTGTCCATATTTGGTGATAGCTCTCATACTAGATCCAGAAAATCACTTAGATTCACAATATTTATTACCAAATAATGTTATAGATACAGAATTTTGAAGGTTTGTCTTTATATACATAATTGGACATTACATTATTCATTACCAAAAAAATGCTATTGATACGAAATTTAGCACAAATATTAGTTTTGTATACAAAAAAACTATTTCAAGATTTTTTCACGATCGGTTCATAACATGGGTGCGGTCAGTCCCATACAAGGTTTCACACATTACTTGTTACTTGTTAAACTAAAGCTTTTTTGAACAGAACAGCTTAAAGAATCTTTTACGATCGGTCCATAATTGGTCATACTAGGTCAATACTAGGTCAAGCCCCTAAAAACGCTTTAACCGTATTTAACTAGTTGCATTATCAATTTGTGTAGAACAAAATGTATATGTATTTTAAAAATCCTTAAATCTTTCACACACATGCATACACGCAAATTTCTAAATATCGCTACACACTATAAAAATATAAAGAAAATGGCGTTTTTAATGGTCAATATATCTTGGAGTTTTAATAGATTTAAATCTTGGAATTTTACTATTGAAGTCATTAGAAAACTCATTTCTACAAATATTTCATCAATTAGAAAAGTGTTAATATAAAAGTAGCTGGTGGAGGGTATTTAAGATTCGGCATTCCACTTGTTTCTTTGTAGAATCAATAAATAAAATTCAAATTACGATTAAATGTAGTGTGAGTGATAATTAATTATTTGTTTTAATATTTATTACTGATAAGTTTAAATTCCTGAATTGAAATTAAAGTTAATTTATAAATCCTATGTAAAAGCAAATAATTTAAATAAAAATACGATTAACTGTATTACAAATTGAAATTTTGTATAAAAGTTTTTCATTTATTATTAGAAACTATATGTTATTTAAATTCCTTATGGTCATAATTCTTCACATCTTACTGTCCCTAACGAATTGCCAAAAAAAAATAAGAAATAAAAAAATGAAACAAAATAACGAATTTTTATTTTCACAATTATGTTGTATTGTTTGCGAACCATAAATTTATACATAAATCTCCTGTTTCGTTTCGGTTCTTCTCTATTTTTTTGTTCTTTCTTTTTCTTCTTTTATATATTGTCACAATTGTTGACTGTCAACAAAAGCAGGTTTATGCATATTTATTCTATTCAGTCCATCTACTATCTTTCTCCCTTGAGGTTTGCTAGCTGTACATCTTTGTTTTCTATGGTTTTATGGCTCGTTATTTGTTTTTTTCAGTTTTCTTTTTGTATTTTAACTTGCGGTGGTAATTTATCTATGGCTCGCTGCATGTTAATTTCTTTGTCGTTAGTAAATTTAAACAATTTGAAATTTGTTGCAAACAACATCATCACCATCAACTATCCTTTGAATGGTTTATATAGTTTAGCTATGGCCTGCGCCATGTTTTTTATGATGTTGATGTTTAAATAAATATTTACTATTGTTACTGTGAGAAGAACAAACAACTGTAAAAGAAATTTAACTAAAAGGTCATCTCCTATTTCTGCTGCTGTTTTAGCGACTGGTTGTTGTGACAACTCTTTAGATCACAGTATTTTATTATAACTTTTGCAGTTAGTAATAGTACATTTAAAGTTTTATCTTAATATAAAGGCAGATATTGCGGTACTGAGGCACTCGACACATTAACCACTATGTTCCTTTAAGCAAAACTTGAACTAAAATCATAATCAGAAATCTGAACTCTATGCCTTATGGAACTTTATATGGGTTTTCCAGATTTGTATATTTTTTGATTTATTAATTTTTGTGTTCCACTCAGTGTGCTCTTTTTAAAACTCAACAGTATCCAGAGTTTTATTGAAAACTAAACAATGTCCATAAGAAGCTCTTATTTATCCTGCTGCTAGATAAAGCCAACCAATGCCAAAGCCATTAAGGCATGACCCTAAGATAATGATCTGTATTTGGTGGGACCTAAAAACTTCATATCTTTTATACGTTGTTGACATCTGTCCACAGCATCTTAGGGGACCTTCATCGAAGGTAAATTATTCGTTTGAAGCTAGCAATGACCGAAAACGCCTAGAATATGCAGCCGGATATGAATGCGTAATGTTTAATCATGACAGCTCTGCCTAATGTTGCAATATTGTTTAAAAACTTTTTATTATTTACATTATGAAAATTTACGTTATACTCTTTATAGTCTAGACAGAATGTCTTAGGATGATGTTGTCCAACTCTTCTCCAGTTTTCATGACTATTAAATGTTCTTTTGGTATGCATGATCCTAAGATATTGATCTGCATTTGGTGTAACCTAAGACTTCCTTTCTTTTATGAGCTATTGACATTGATTCAGAGCATACTAGGGGACCTGGAAGTTATAAGTTTAAACCGCAAAATGGTGGGAAAGCGCCTAGAATATGCGGCTAGATATGAATGCGTTATATGACAACGCCTGGCATTCAGTTGCAATATCGGTTAAAAACTTTTAAGAAAGATTTGATTAGAATGTTTAACCTTATGTACTTTATAGTCTAGACCTTCAAGGACCGACAATTTTTTATTTCTATTTTTAAAACATTTAACCATAATATTGGCCATCTCTTATTCAGTTTCCAAGATTATTATTTCTTTGTTTTCTAAAGTAAATGGTCTTTTAGTTATTTACTTACAACATTAAGCAATATTCCACAGTAATATTATGAATACATCAGTGGTTAAAGAGAGTGTAGATAAGTTTGAAAAATATTCAACTACAACGTATTTTCTTGTTCCTTATGATATTATAAGTCGTTTATCTATTTGTCTGAATATCTGTCCATTCTATTGTTAAAAATCAGACAATTCTGGTTTTCTATGCGTGGTTGTGTCAATTATTTAATTATCATGTCTATACAACAGTTATTGGTTTCGAATTTTATCGCTGTATTCTAATGAGAGTTAAATTATTTTATATGAGGAATAGGTTTATATATGGACAAATTCAAAGTTAGTAGGAAGTTTTCAGTTCCTTTTTATACCCTACGCTACCACCAGTGGTGATAGATATATAACTTTTTTGTCAATCCGTGTGTAACACCAAGAAATATTGAGACCCAATAAAGTATATATATTCTGGGTTCTAATCAAATTCTGAGTCGATTTAGCTATGTCCGTCTGTCTTTGTAATACACGCTCACGATTAAATATTTTGGGTGAATTTTAACAAATTCACCCAAAATGTTATTCACTTTCCTATATTGTTTGATATTGAAAAGGAGCAAAATCATCGGGAAGAGTTATGAATCAAAATTAAAAAAAAAAAACAAATAAGAGTGCTATAATCGGCTGTGCCGAATCTTATATACCCTCACCATAGTGTATTTTAAACATATTAGTTTTATAAATTTTAAAATTTTCCCGTCTACATTATTATTACACCAAAAGAAAATCAAAATGAACAACAACAACGCTAAACGAAATAAAACACAAAATTCACAAGGCATCTAAAACAACAGACATCTAAACACACATAACTAAAAACACAGAAAAACAAAAACAAAATAAACAACGCAATAAAACCAACCGACTTCTACATATACGAACAGAATTTACAAAAACAAAATATACAACTCAATGACGCCAACAGCATCCAAACATAAAGAAATACACAGCTGAGTAAAATAAAATACATATACACGCACATGTACATCTTTATCCAATTCACAGTGTTGTTGTTGCTTTTTTAACAAAGTATGAAAAAAATTTGGCTTTTTTGATGAAATTTTCAGAGGTTGTCTCGGATTTTTGCTCATATCTCCGTTATTTATAAACCGATTTTGCTGATTTTAAATAGCGATCTTCTCGAAAGCATGTCTAACTAAATTATTGAAGATTCAGATCTCGCCGATATCTGGGGATCTCTAAAAACTGATTTCAACAGACGGACAGACAGACGGACAGACGGACAGACGGACAGACAGACGGACAGACAGACAGACAGACAGACAGACGGACATACAGACGGACATGGCTTAATCGACTCCGCTATCTACAAGGATCCAGAATATATATACTTTATAGGGTCGGAAAATTATATTATAGAAATTACAAACGAAATGACAAACTTATATATACCCTTCTCACGAAGGTGAAGGGTATAAAAAAACTGAAAATTTACATTTGTTTACACCGATTAATGTAGTAAATTCACTATACACTCTTGTTTCTGTGTTAAAGTATTTTAAAATTAGCGGAATCGGTCCTCAACTTCATATACCTCCCATACAAATGTTCATATTCCGGGAAAAAGTAACTAAAGTAATTTCCTAATTAGGACCTTATATGGAGGTAGGCTTAAATATGGACTGATCCCCAAAAAACTTTGTAGAAATATTTGGGGTCATACAAAACTTGTTTATGTTGACTTTTGTCGCCTTATAGTTATTTTGAAGCCGAAAATTAGCTTTAAAGTCATAAATTTGGTCTAAAAATTTCGGTGGCAAAAAAACTTGCTTTTGTCGAATTATATTGCTGAAAAGTTATTTTTAAGCCAACACAACATTTTTTAAGGGATCCATATATGGAGGGTAGGTCCATTTATAATCCTATGTCCACCATAATTCAGCATTTTTTTTTTAGGATACAAAAAACTGACCTGATTTTGTCGCATTTGCTTTAACGAATTTATAAATATTTGGGAGCTATGTGAAATCGTTGACCAAATTTATCCATTTTCAATATCAAACATTTTTGATCAATAAAGAATATTTTGGGAAAATTTTTCTTTTGTAAACGCTATCGTATCAAAAACAGACAGACGGACATAGTTAGATCGTCTTAGAGGTCTTATGAGGTCTTTGGTGTATGAATAATATTTTTATGTGTTTCACGCGAAATGACAAAATGAATATACCCCCATATTTTTGATGGTGTGTATAAAAACTCATACGCTTAAATTTTTGGCAACACTCTAATATTTAACATATGGATAACCATTATATACATATATACAAACATTTAAATTAAATTATTCTATTTAAACAATGATTGACACCTTATAACCAATTTACATTAATTTAATTAGCATATCAAGTATCTACCTTTAATGTGGCATTTGATCCTAATTAACTTTTATATTTAATTTTTTTGTGTGTGTGTGTTTTTTTTCATGGTTAGTGTTTCACTTTTAATTTCTAAATAACATAAAAGCTGTTTGTTTGATGATTATTGACTTAAATAGTATTTCAACCATATAAAGGCTAAAATGAAATGAGGTTTTGGCTTAGTTTAATTTTTGTATGTTAGTCAGTGTGTGTGTGTGTGTGTTTTTTGCTGTTGTTTTTGTAATGGTTTTTATACAATATTAAATAAACAAGCGTAATGTTTACTGTTTTCATTAGTTTCCGGTTTTTGGGTAAGAGCATAAGAGTGTGTTAGTTTATCTGTAATATTTTGTCTTGTTTAATAAACCATGTTATTATCAACATTAGTTTAGTATGAGGGTCTTTTTGTAACTGTAGTTAGTGTTTTTATTCGGTTTTTGTTTAATGAAAATACTTTCTCTAATCAGTAGTGGGTTTGAGAGTAAAATACCTAAAATTTATATGCTTCAATTGACCACCGCATCATGTGTAAATAATTGTGGTATTTCGGAAGCTATTAAACTCATGCCTTTCAAAATGCTTAGAATTTTGTATATATGTATGTACATATGTGTATATGTATTAAGGTTTATGCTATGGTTGAAATACAAAAAACGAAAATCCAAAATTCAATACGTTAACATAATACATTAGCATCAATATATATTTATTATATTAGCATGGTTCAAATGTATTATATCTACATATTTTATCTACATATTTTCAAAATGTTATTCATAAGTCCCTTGATTTTTTTATTCAATCATTAAGGAACCAATCTATTGCCGTTATTAATAACGCACATAAATACACGTATACATGTTTGCCTACACGTAAATAATTATAAATACTATATAGATTTTAGTAAAATCCTATAAAGTACTAGTGTGAGTTTGTGTGAGTTTGTATTGTAAATGTGGTAAAGGCGTTTAATTAAAGGTAATTAACGCTTTTACATTATTAGGTGGTAAATTATTTAAAAGGTTATTATTTACTAAATACTACCAAATAAATTCATGCAAACTAAATTATATTAGAGTAAACTTATGGATACAGCAAATACCATATGCATTAATGATACATATGTATGTGTATTAGTATTATTTTTAGTAGAACTGCCCTAGAAAATACATTTGTTATGGAAGGTTCTGCTCTATCCTAGCCGGTTTTTTTTAATACATCCATATTTTAATATATGTTAGGCTCTTGAGTACAACTTCATATGGATCCTTTGAGAATAAAAAGGCAAGTATAGGGCTCTAATCGGCTACGACGAATATGAAATTTTGTTTAAATTTTGCATCCACAATGAGGGTATTGCATTAATTTTGAATTAATTTTGATCAAAAACGGCATGATCCAAATAATTTAGGCGAATGTTTTCTATATATGCAAAATATATTTTTGTTGAATTTTATCATTATTTAGAACAATGACTAATCAATCATTAACATTAATTAATATGTGAAATTAAATAATTATCGTAAGTGGACCTGTTGTATAGCGACCTCAATGAAGTATTTACATTTATTAATTTTCGGTAGTACGCCTGTGAGCTATGATCAGTTATGGTTTGATTCGTATTAATGTCAAATATAATACCGATATCTTTATTATACCCTTCACCTGCTTTGTTAAAAAGCAACAACAACACTGTTAATTGAATAAAGATGCACACGCACATGTAGTGTGGAGATGTATTTGGTTTTATTATTTTTTTTGTATGTTTGTATGCTGTTCTGTTCTCACGAAGGTAAGTGGGTATAACAAGAACAAGGAGATAAAGCAGTAATATGTTGGTAATACAGCTAATATTTGTTTGAGGGCGGTAGTACAGTTTGACGGTGGTATTACAGTACAACGGTTAATATTTATTTCTGCTATAGTTTATATTTGTTTGTGTGTATGTTATGTGTGACATGTGTGCAGAGATACAAAATAAATAAAAACTGTTTTTTAAAACAAACTTGGTAAAGGGTATATAAGATTCGGCACAGCCGAATATCGAAATATTACTTGTTTTTTAATTAGTTTAAGTGATTTCCGGAAGAAGGCCTTATATATGAGTCATACGTTGGTTTTATGATTTCTGTTTATATAATATATATCTACAAAATCTTGGAGTAACATCGATACGTCTTAGGCTACTGCTTTTAACACACACACAGTAATAAAATAGGTTTTCTGTAAATATAATGAGTTAAATAATATATTATATAATGAGTTAAAATGCCAACAAATAGAACTTAAAAGTGCATTTTTATCTTTTCTAATCATTAATCTTCACTGTACGTTTTTGCCGGGTTTGTTTGTATGGGGGCTATGACAAATTTCAGATCGATTATTATGATTTCAGACATAACAAATACATAAAAAATTTTAATACTTAATGTTTCTGTTCGGACCAAACTAATTCTTAACAAGTTAGAGTGCTACATTCGGTTGTGCCGAATCTTATATACCCTTCAACATAATTTAAAAAAAAAAAAAAAAATCGCATTTATTTACATTCATAAATACTTTCCCATCTCTGTGATAAAGAAATAAATTCGGAGACTATACACTGGTAATGGCACTCCACTCCTCGGCTAGTTTTTGGTATGATTTGACATGGGGTCTATACAGAAAACTATATAATCTGGTACTACGGGTAGCAAAATGCTCACAGGACTTGTTGCTTGAGTTTTCTGTGGGATCCACGTAGTGGCTGTGGTTTAAACCCAAATTCGCGCGAAGAGTAAGTGGCGGATAACTGACTAATGTAAGGTAAAGTCAATATTTCGGTACTGTTGCCGAAGACAACAGATACCCTACAGAAGAGTGAGTGACTGTGGAACTAAGTGTTAAAAATAAGGTAATAGATTATTAATTACCCCTACGTAATGAATGTAGGGGTATGCGGGCCTCACCTGTGAGTAAGAACAATGTCTTGGCTTATTTGATAAATTACGTGCTGTTGTCGACTCAACAAAGGCCATTTCGTCTGCGTGCTGGTAAACGGAAGTGATGTTTTACATCTCGAAAGTTAAGCAACGGGGCAACAATGGTCAGAGGTTAGATAGTTTGGCAGTGGTGGGTTCTTATTTTTTTCGTCCAGTAGATGAAAAATATTGCCGTAAAATCCACTCCATATATTTAAACAAGTTAGAGTGCTATATTCGGCTGTGCCGAATCGTAAATACCCTCCACCAGCTACTTCTATGTTATTACTTTTCTAATTGATCAAATATTTGTAGAAATAAGTTTTTTCATATCTTTAATAGAAAAAAACCCAAAAGTTAAATCTATTACAATTCCACGATTTATTGAACATTATAAATTTAGTAATTTGCACGTATGTATGTGTCTTGTTCAACACAAATTGATAATGCTCTTTAAATACGGTTAAAGCGCTTTTAGGGGTTGGACCTAGTATAGGAGAAATACAATTTTTGTATACAAAACTAATATTTTTGACAAATTATGTAACAATAGCTTTATTTGGTAATAAGTAATATGCGTTTAAGAGATTTTCGTAAAAGGACTTTGTATGGGAGCTATGACCAATTATGGACCTATCCAAAAAATTTTCCACTGAATAAATTCTATTGTCATAAAATTTTAATTTCTAAAATTTCGTGAAGATATCGACATAACGACGGAAGTTATTAACAAAAAACCAAATTTCCGGGAATATGTACTTTTGTATGGGAGGTATGTGAAATTGTGGACCGATTTTACGCAGAGATTAAGCTCTTATATGGAAACGAATGTATTCCAAGTTTTATGGAATTATCTTGCATAGTTTTCGAGAAAATTACATCAGAATGTGTAAAAAATGCTTATTTTTTTCGAGGTTGTTTCAAATTTTGATTCATAACTTTTCCCGATGTGAATCGATTTTGACCCATTTTCAATACCAAACTGCTTAGGATAACAATAAGTATATCGGTAAATTTGGTTGATGTCCTTGGCTTAGTTTTAACGTGAGCGTGTTTTAGGCAGACAGACAGACAGACAGACAGACGGACATAGCTAAATCGACTCAGAATTTCATAAGGACCAAGAATATGTATATGCTTTGTTGGGTCTCAGATGAATATTTCTTGGTGTTACACACAGAATGACAAAGTTATATATACCCTCTATCACCACTGATGGTGGTGGAGGGTATAAAAAAAAATTATTCAATAAGGACTGTGTATCTTTAATAATCATGTTTTTTTGAATTCATATTATAGAACATACAAGGGGAATAACGTAAAAGAACCAATACTGGAAAGTACAAATAAAAAAGAATAATTTTCTCCCTTTTTGTTCAGAAACAGACTTTTTCGAGAATAAATTTTGCAAAAGACCATAAACCAAAAGACATTCAATCTGCATTGATTTGCTAAGAAAAAAATATGTTTTCACCAAGTACTATTAACCGAATTTGGTTTCATAAATACCTTAGCACCGGAGTTCCAAAATAATACACCAAAAGCTTCTTTTCTGTGAGTAAATTAGCAATTTTTTTTTAATTAGTTAAAAATTTGAATAAAAATTAATTTCCTATTTTTATACTGTTGGCACTTTCTCTCTCCCTTCTCAGCCACCCAGCAAAAAATAATTTCCAAATAATTTAAACGCTTGAACTGTGCGATGATGAATCAGTCAGTCAGTAACGCAGATCTTTTAAATATATAGATTGATCCATCCAAAACAAATATTTTTTTCAGACTGGCCTAATATAACTTAAATATGGGAATTAGCTTTTGGTAACAATAAACTATGTATAAATGTATGTTAAATACAAATGTAAACGAACATATATAAAATTAATTAAGTACTTAAATAACTTTTAATAAATAGTTCAATGGTTGATTTCTGTTACCAAAATGATTTGCTGGAAAAAACTGCCAAAGAACAAACTAAAAATATTTATCGCAATAAACAAGTATTAAAATTTAAAATCTGTTTTTAATAAAATCTTTAATTAGAAAAGCCTACGCTAGGCGAAAAGTTATTGAGTTAATTTTGTTGGGATAAATGTCATTAGTTTATATTGGAAGGTCTGTAAACGTTTCCTATAAATTCCTCATTTACCCTTTTGTACCTTTTAATTTCCTGAGTTATTCACGAAATTATAAATAAAACAAAATTACATTCAACGAAAAGTTTAATATTTATTGTACAAATTTTAGATAATATTTTACTAAACTAATTTGCACTCAAAGTATGTGGGAAAAAATCCAGCATATCTAAAAAATCCTATGTATAAAACCAAAAATACATTTATTTTAAAATACTATTACTTCAAAATAATGCCAGATTTAAAATAAAATTAATCCAATATTATTGTTATTATAAGTATTTTTTTTCTTCTATGGTATTTAAATATTTATTATTGTTATCTACAGCCTACAAATATTTAAGGATTATATTTATGGCAAAAGAAAACAAATTTAAATCCAAAAAGATAAATTCATTACAATTTGCTTTAATGTCTCCTAATAAATTCAAAGCTCTTGGAAAAGGTAAAATTCATGTTTTCCAAAAATAAGCCTCAATAAAATAAACAACAACAATAACAAAAAAATAGAAAAGGCTTTCAGACTTAAATAACTTTCTAAACCACAAAAGAGTAGATGGTGGTATTTTCTGTGACACTTTTTGTTGTTAAACAGACGGACATACAAATAGACAAAGTAAAACATATATTCATACATTTATGCCAAAGGTATATACGCGCCTACTAAAATGATTATATCCTTAGCATTTTTTTTCAAAAAGTATCTCATGATGTTGTATGTTGTCTTGGACCAATCGAAAGACGATTAATGTTAACTTTGACCACAAGTTTTTTTGTTATTGTGTTAAAAAAACTATTTTCATATATGTGACCTATTTGTTATTCTTGGCTTTCCTTCTTCCTTTCAGGGTTGACAGCAACAATAACACCAGAAAACTAAAATGTCAATCAAAAATTTCAAAAGAGCAAAAAATATATATAAAATTCTATAAATATATTTAAGGCTTAAAAATTTGTAATGAATGATTCTCCGTTGTCTACCAGAAAGATGTTGACATACGAAAATTTTTTAAGAAAGGCATACTATAAAGTACCTTACAGGTAAATGAAGAAGCCTACTCATTAGGGTTCCTGGCAGGTTCGATTGTGTTCCGATCGTACTAAGTATCGCGAATTAAAGAACGAATAATCGCGAACAAGAACTGAACTAGAACTGAACTAGAACTGAACTAGAACTGAACTAGAACTGAACTAGAACTAAACTAGAACTGAACTAGAACTGAACTGGAACTGAACTAGAACTGAACTAGAACTGAACTAGAACTGAACTAGAACTGAACTAGAACTGAACTAGAACTGAACTAGAACTGAACTAGAACTGAACTAGAACTGAACTAGAACTAAGACGCACATTTGGGTCATATTGGTCTCTTAACGATACCTGTGAAGATAAGTGGCGTAGGGCATAAAAAATTGTATTTAACACATTGAAATGTAATGCTTATGGTATTCATTGTTAACCCCCTAGTAATTTGTCAAATTGTTTACTCTCTATAGATGAGATTTTTTAAATATTATGGATTAAGATAAAAAAAATTTAAATTTTTACATAACAATAAAAAACAATTTTTTCCTCCACAATAAAACATAAATAAATATAAATTTTAAATGGCATTAGTTTTGTTTTATTGTTCTTCAACTAACACCAAATAAAACTAATGCAAACGCTTTTAACGAAATTAAAATACATTCTTAACAGGAAGAACATCAAACACAAAATAATAGATTTCAAGTTTTACCAAGCAATTGCAAATCCATGAATAGCTCTTGATTATGCTTCCTGGCTTAGTTTTATTTACTTGATGCTATTGTTTTTATATACCCTACACCACCATAGTGTAATGATGGGAATTTCAATACATACATTTTTAAAACTCTCTAAGAAAGGGTGAGTGATATCCAGTTGAATTTTATTTAGAACCTGACTGGTTACTTTACAGTCAAAAACCAAAATTTAAATTATATCGTTGTACTGTAACATATTGTCATCTTATACCAATTCAAGTTTCTTATTTGTTTTCTGTTATTTTGTGGTTGCATTGTTTGTATTTTGTAATATTTTATCATCATGTAATTCTTTGCATATTCTATTCAGTAGTATTACATAACTATGTATGTATGTACATATAGACGGTAGTATAGATTTGACGAAGTCATTGATGATATTCAGGTTTTATGCCACCAATCGTACGTATCCTATTGAATCAATCAACAAGCAATATCAGCAACAGGAACTATAATAATAATAACAACAGCCACTGCTTCAGAAACAATAACAAATGCTTTTAACAATTTTACCACAAAACAATATAAATTGATTGTAATTTATTGGAATTTATCACTCATTCTAGTAGATTTGTACTATTTTAATTTTTAGTACCTTTTTAGAAATGTTTTTTTGATGTGTTATTATGAATTTATAAACTCTAGAATATTCATTCTTTTGTTTGTTGTTGTTTATTCTTTTTCGTTAATAACCGTACTAGTGTTATCGTTATCTACACAGTTTATCTGTTCATCCGGAAGTTTTATTTTGTTTGAATATTTAATCAAAATTAAAATAGTTTGTGATATATAAAGGTTTTATTTCCGATGGGAGTAATTAATGTGGTTGTGTCTTAAGTGTTGAATGAAAATGTGTATAGAATTTTTAAATTCCTTATATAAAATTCTTTTTTTGGGTGTTTCTGCATTATAAATATTCATTATACCCTACACCACTTTAGTGAAGAGGGTATATTGGGTTTGTACTGATATTTGTAACATACAAAAATATTCGTCCTATACACACCTTAAAGTATATCAATCGGCTTAGAATCATTTTCAGATTCGATTAAGCTATGTCCGTCCGTCTGGCTGTCCATGGAAACCTTGTGCGCAAAGTACAGGCTGCAATTTTCGAGATAATTGGATGGAATTTGTCATGAAGCCTATTGAAAATGATTAAAATCGGTCCATTATTTCGACTAGCCACCATACAACCGTACAACAAGCCACAAAAAGGGCCTTTGGACTTCCAATTAAATTAAATTATTTATTATATGAACAAATGTCGACAAATCTTAGTTTTATAGAACTTTAAATAACACTTCCGATATTGGTAATGATCGGTCTTCATTCGACCCTTGCCCCCATACAAACTCACCTTCAGAAAATGACTTGAAGTTCAAAAATCACTTACAAACACTAATAATATTTTAAATTCTACATAAATATCTTTGAAGTAGACTTAACTTCCTCTACCAACATTTATAAGGATATCGTCATTTTTTCCTTATGTTGTGCTTAAATACTTAATGTTATAGGTGCAAGACTAGCTTGATACATTTATTTTGATCATTGTAACTTATTTTCAGTGTTTTCTGTGTTGTTACGCGGATGGTTTTGAAGTTTGAGAAATACCGATCTGGGGATATGCATTAAAACCCCTGGGGATATGCATTAAAACCCCTGGGGTATGCATTAAAACCCCTGGGGATATGCATTAAAACCACAGAATCACAGAGATTAACATATTTCTGGAAGTAAACATAAGGCCCAATTAAATATATGGGTGACTTAGTATCAACTAGAGCAGGACGATAAAACTCCTCACAATGTGTGTTTGATGTTAGTATGATGGTAAGTGTGTACTTAGCGGAGCGTTGTTATTACAGATATTACAACCCTCATGACCACTAATTTGAAAAGTACTAAAGGAACTATGTTTCAGAATACAATATATAATTAATTTAAACATTTCCTATGAAAAGAAGCAAACAAATTGAATCTATTATAATGGACGTTAATCCCCCTTCAATCCAATCTAACCCTAAAAAATATTTAAATAAATTCCTATTTTTAAAAAAATGAATCAAATTTTCTAAAAACTTTATTAGTCTTACTATTTAAATGTTTTTATTTAATAAACTTTCCATTTAAAATAGAACTTTAATCCCATCTAAATCCCTTCATATTTTAAGTATTAACTTTAAACCCACACATACATACATATTTATTTTCCTAAATAAATATTGAAATATTGACTTAATATCGAATAGAAAAAAAAATACAAAATGTTTATCTTATTTTTGTTATTGAAATGACATTTAATTTCCTTAAAAATCATTTACAAATACCGATAACCCTTATGCTGACCTAAATCATTTCAATGTCAAGTTTTATACAAATATATATTCAGATACATACTAACATATTTAAAAATATCTTCTATTCATAGTTTAATATGTATATAAGTATACATATTTATATTTTTGTTTTGCTTTATTAAGAACTAATGTATAGATTTTAGAATTTTAATATCTACAGGTACTTTGATTTTGTTTATACCCTACTATAATATAATTTATCGAAATAATAATCCTTTAAATATACCTTTCGTATCAAAATTCTTTCAAAAACCTTTTAAATTCCACAAGATTTAAACAGCTGATTATGTTTATAATTACTTTTGTTTTTGGATAAATTTTCTAATACACATTGAAACAAATATACCACACACATACAAAAATTTTACATATACATATATCATTATAATGAAATGTTTGTTTTACGATATACATACATATGTAAGAGAAAACTATCTCTTATTTACATAAAAAACATCAACATTATTCAATAATCATTTGATTCTCAATGTTTTTAACTGAATAGTACAAAAAACACCAGAGATACTCATGTATCAGGTATTTTAACACCTTAATAGGTGTTGATGGTTTTATATCAACTATGTATATGTCTGTAGTGTTTAGTGAGGTGTTGAGTATTGGGTGGGGGGGGGGGTGGGTCGGTTTGTAAATAAAAAGGTATTGTATGAAAAGTTTACAATTCCTTTTTATGTTTTCTATTTGTAACTATTATAAACACGCTCACACACACATGCCAATAAATACGTATGTAAGTATGTAAAAATAAATCAGTATTTTTGAATGATTTTTGCAAAAGTATTCTCTTGTGGTTTACTTATTTTTGTTTGATGGCTTAGCCGTTGTGTGGGTTTCTTTTGTTGAAATACTAACAATATTAGGGTGTAATTTTAGGATTTTTTTTAAGGATATAAAACTTAGAAATGTGTTAACTCACATCTACTAAAATAGATACCAAAGTTTTAATAATTTTATATAGAGAGTTCATTGGTGACAGTTAAGGGAAGGTAATGAACGATTTGTTAATCGTACGGCGATTGACAGATTATGAAGTCCTAAATAATTAAGTATCGGCGACAACACTTGTTCCCACATCCACCTACAACTACGTAGGATTTATACTATGGCCATAATGGCGGACAGATAGCCAAATATGCAGCATTCCATTGACATAAATATTAAGAACACTCAATCCTTAAAGAACAAAAACAACACCTAATCCTAACAAGAATGAAGCTCTGCGAAGAGTGGTGGATGTGTGTGATAGCACAACTAACTTATAGAATAAAGATAAGGGGTCATCTGAGCCACAGGAGAGGAATAGAAGATGATACATAAAATCATATTTGGTCAATTTTAAGACATTACAAAGGTTATATCGGATTATCTTAACCTCTAAAGAATTGATAAATGAGAACAAAACCAACAATAAGACAAGTATGAATGTATAGTCGGGCGTAGCCGACTATATAATACCCTACACCTGTCAGTGTGTATGTTAAAAATGGGAATTATTTAAAAAAATAAAGCATTTGTTTTTTTTAACTTTGTTTCGGAGTATTTTTACTTTTATTTTGGCAAAAAAAGATTTTTTTACAAGAGGGTTCAAAGGGGAGTAGGGCAAAATATGGCCCTATCCTTAAAAATGTTGGTATAATATTTATGTAGAATTTAAAAGTGTTAATAGTGTTTGTAAGAGAATTTTGACCTTTAAGTCATTTTCTGAAGGGGAGTTTGTATGGGGGATAGGATCAAATAAAGCCCGATCATTACAAAAATCGGTAGTGTCATTTAAAGTTCTATAAAACTAAGTTTTGTCGACTTTTGTTAACATAATAGATCATTTAAATTAATTATAAGCCAAAAGGCCCTATTTGGGGGGTTCGGTTGTATGGGGGCTAGTCGAAATAATGGACCGATTTTAACCATTTTCAATAGTCTTCGTCCCTGGGCCAAAAGAAGCGTGTGTGCCAAATTTCATCTAACTATCTTCGGCCTGTACCTTGCGCACAAGGTTTACATGGACAGCCAGCCAGCCGGCCAGACGGACGGACATAGCTTAATCGACTCAGAAAATGATTCTAAGCCGATTGGTATACTTTAAGGTATTGGACGAATATTTTTCTATGTCACAAACCCAATATACCCTCCCCACTAAAGTGGTGTAGGGTATAAAGAGCTTGACTTGAATAATTTCTATAGAGTGAGGTATGGTAAAACATCTTATTATCAGTATGAATGTGAAAATCACTTCTTAGCAAATACAATCAAAAGAGAGCGAGTGCAGCGAGTTGACATTCTGATGAATTTGAGTTTGTATTCTGATGAATTTGATGAAAAGTATACCTCTTCCCTGGGATGGTTCTAAGCTGAGATTGGCCAGGAGGAAGGATCTTGGAGTCAGTAAATTAGTGCTTAACTAACTGATGAAGTGTGGGAAGTCTTGAAATACTACTAATACTGAAAAGAAAACCCTATCAATGCGGAATATGGAGTTAGATGATGAAAGAGCATAACCAGCAAATCGCACTGGTACTACAAAGTGAGTGCAGCGAGTTGGCATCACACTAATGAGTTTGTATTCTTAAGAATTTGATAAAAAAAGTATGCCTCTGGGATGGATCTCACCTAAGACTAGCCAGGAAGAAGTATTTGTTGTGCTCTCAAAGTTCACTAACTTCCTGGGATGGTTCTCAGCTAAGACCAGCCATGAAAAAGAATTTGATTGTGCTCTCAAAGTCCATTAACTTCTTAAAAGTGTCAGTTAATTGTTGAGTGATAAACTGGCTGAGGAGGAGTGGGTAGTCTTGAAATACTACAAAAGAACAAATTATAGAGTCCACAGAATAACTCGTTATTGCATCCTATAGAGAGGAATCAAATCGTAATATTAAATACGATTGGTTGACAATGCCCCCCGCGCATGTTTCCTTGATGGATGTTACATCATGGTGTATTGCAATCCGGGGGTAGATAGGTGCTACCAATACTTGTGGTCTTCCGGGACTATAAATTGGTGTTGGCAATTTACTGCCTGTCCTAGTCCTTGCATAAATTGAAAAGAGGTCGAAACAGAGCACTACATAATAAGGTACTACGGGTGGCCAGTTGCCCGTAGGACTATGTCCTGGCTATTCAGGTGGTTTAGGTTCCTTCAGGATCCACGTAGTGGCTGCGAAATACAGAGCATAACTGTGGATTAATAAAAAGTTTGATTTGAGCTGATGATGAAAAGCTTTGGTATACGAAGTGGAGTTTTCTGATGTTTTCTGATGTCTATTTGTATTCTATAGAGAGAATAGAGTAGCTGATGGATTTGACGGATGAAGTTGGTGCAATGATGTGTTAGGATGTTCAATCTAGCAAGAAGGGAAGGATGGTCGTCACTGCCCTCTCTTTTATTTATTTAGAGATTTTCCTACATGGTTACAGAGGGTCTTTGTGACCACTGAAATAAAGTATAGTCAATTAATATTTCCGACTACCAACATGACTACTATGGCAAGAGATTAGATAGTTCCAGTACTTGAGCAATGTTCTTGTACATGGACAGGAACATCCATATACAAAAATTGAAACCTGCGTGTAAGATACACAAAGGGGCGGTAGTGAGTTGTTCAGTTTTTACTCACCCAATTGTTAAAAAAGTACCACCTGACCACACGCCAGGTACTCACGTAAAGCACTTTGACTTCATACTATCATATTCCTAATAAAATGGAGAGTGATTTTATCCTGACGAATGCAAAACAAGGGATGTATTAAATATCACACGTCCAATTGTCAATAGCAAACGGGGTACGATCATACAAATACTATGTAAAGAATAACGATAAGTTTCCTTAGAATGGATAAGTCTGAGGTTTGTATAATGGTCGGTATTCATAGTGGACACACATGTTTACGAGCAGAACTTTACAGTGTTAGTTGAACTGATTCTGATGAATGTAGATAGCGAATGAGGGTAACGAATCGCATATGGAATAGTTTAAAGAAGACTTTTCCAATACAAGTATTTTTAAAATGTTTCTAATTATGTGGAATTGATATATATTCATACACCTCAAGAACTTTTTAACTAAAAATTATATAAAAGAAAACACCCTAATATATCTAACCTATACATACATATTTATTAAGTTGCACGTACAATATATATTTTTTTGTGAACAAAAATGATTGACATTTTTCAAAGAAATTTAATTTACTATTGACAGGACACATTCAAACTTTGATATATTGGAAATTTATTTACCAACAAAAGGATCAACAAATTTGGTAAAGTGTAAACACATATACTCCAACACATACATATGTATACATTAATATATTTTAACTTTAAGGATATGTTGATACACATACATATGTAATTAAAAGTTTAACTTGTTGATTTAAAAATTTTAAATAGATTAACATTTGTTTTTAATTAATTAAAGTAGTTTTATAACAGTCTAATTAATTTTAATTATATTTGCAATAATATTTACATTAATATTTTATAACAAATATTTGTTCGATTGCCTATGAAATTTTAGCCACTTTTGCGGTGGGAATTTATGTATTACTATTATATTGTTTCTATTAATAAGTTAATTAATTTAGAGTTATTTTGATTTTTCAATATTTGTGGTTAATTTAGAGTGCGCAAAGCAAAACAAATATACAGTGCAAAGAGTCATATTTGAAACAAAATTAAAACATTTGGTTGAAAAGTAATGAGTTAAAAGGCTTAAAACTTGTTTTTTTTTTCACTACATCAACTTTAATAACTTAACTTATTATTTTAACAAGGTGACGATATTGAAGGAAAGAACCTTCCACGCTCGCTTATAAATCACTACTTACATAAGTTCTAACAAATAAGGTGTTAAAAAGTTGTTTTGCTAGTTTGTTAGTACAAGTGAGTGCAAAAATGTTTTTCACACAGAAATACTTTATTATAAAAGATGAAGGATATATTAATTTCTTCATTCCGTATGTAACTAATCGAAATATTGTGCATAGACCCCATGTATATTCTTGGACATCGTAAGATTCTAAGATGATCTAGCTATGTCCGTCCATCTGTCTGTTGTTGGTACGATAGCGTCTACAAAAAAAAGAGATTATATTAATCACAAATGTTGGATATTGAAAATGGCGAAAATTTCACGTAGTGTCCATACAAATGTACCCCCCTGAATATAGCGTAAAAAGTTTCTAAATTAGTTGTTTATGAAGCAAATGCCGTGAAATATCGCATACGTCAGTTTTTTGACTTTAGAAATTAAGCTCTTAATATAAGGTCCCTTTTATAAAATGACTATAATATTGATGACTGGCTTGAAAATAATAATATGGCAACGAAATTCAATATAAACAATATTTCTATGAAATTTTGTGGAAACCGGTCCATATTTGACCCTACCATTAAAGATCACCATCAGAAAATTACTTTAACGCTTATTGCTGACTTAAAAATGCGATAAATATGCATTAAAATCATTCTAAACCATTTTAGGCGAATCGGTCCACAATTGACCCTACTTCCATATAAAGTCTGTAAAATTACATTTACGCTAATTACCGGCTTTAAAATAACTATATGGCGACGAAATTTGAAGCAAACAAGTTTTGTACGACCCGAAATACCTCTACAAAATTTTGTTGAAGAAAGGTTATATATGAACCGATCCCTATATAAGGTCCCCATCAGAAAATTAGTTTTAAGTTCATTTCAGTCTTAAAAATACGAGTACCGTTATAAAATTCCAAAAGAATGTGATTTGTATGAACCAAAATCTTTCTAAAAATTTTACAGGTGTCGACTTATAATTGACCCTCCCCCGAAAAGCTTCCCATCAGAAATTACTTTACCGATCAGTACATGGTTCGGCATGGTTAGGACAACTATTCTATGTTTTTTTGTAACAATATTAATAATTATGTTACTATAAAATACATAAAATAGGGTAAATTAATAATTAAACAAAATTATATTGTGTTTATATTGACATGAAAGTGTGGATATATATTTATTATGGGAATACCGGTGTTTTTGTGTTCGTTTAAGAAAAAAATTAACAAATAATTAAATTTTACGCCGAACACATTAGATTAGCCATACTATGTTTAATATGTAACCATAATAAGGTTACTTGATGACATGTGATGACTTGAAACTTTGAAACTTGAGACCATGAATACTTGAAGCCATTATATGATTACATGAAACCATAATATGTTCGATTGAAACTACAATATTATGATGAAATATTCGGACTATATTTAATCATAATATGATATGTTATTATACTAATAATGATCATAATATGATGTTTCTTGATAGTAACAATGATCATAATATGTTTTAACTTTAGCCATTATTCTAACCATAATATGTTGCTCTTAGATTATGGTTACCACAATTATATTTTTTCTCTGCGTGCATTGTCGCAATTCGATATAAATGTGATTTTCATACATAAATCGATCTACAAGATTTTACAAGATTTTTCGTTGATCGGTTCATAATTGATCCTACCCTGATCTGGATCATTCTTAAATTCTAAAACGTGCGTCTATCTATATGTTGAAATCACGGGCAGAAGCTAGATAGATGAAATTTGGCATAAATATTCTCTCGAAAAAAAGTTTAAAAGTTCTTTATACAGTTATTAGATAAAATTTTGCTCAATTTAGTTCTATCCAAAAAAATTATATTGAAATATGTGGTGGACATCAAACTATTCGCCAATATTTGCAACTTCTGTAAAATTATAGAATTTTATATTTGGAACTCAAGAATACATACAGTCACAATTTTTAGTTGTGACACTTTCATAGTTAATTTATGAAATATCAATTAATATAAATTCTATTAATTAGTGAAAAATGTAACATATTGTTTAACACGTTATTACTTGTAAAATCTGGATTGATTTGAAATTACTTATGTCCCCATTTCTCTTTAATTACTTTTTTATAATACAACAATATAATTATTTAAAATAATTATGAAATTACTTATGAAGTTTAAATTTATATCGATTTCCATGTTAAGCAATATGTTGTAAGCTTCATTACCCGTTAGTGATTTAATTTAATGTATTTTATGCCCTACACCCAGGATCGGTAGACATATACTAATACATATTGCACTTGTATAAAGAGCGAAAAAAGTACAACAACAATTAGTATTATCCATCCCTTCATTAATATATTTTCGCTCATGTTTTGCAAAAGCAATGAACTAGCGACGACACAACCTTCTTCTATGACTGCTCAAATGAGACTAAATTGGGTTTTATATGCGTGTGATTTGTCCGTGTAAATTTAGTAAGGGCAAAAATACACTGTGTATAGGAGTTGCCGATCGTGGCCCTACATCCTTTCATATTGGATTTGTGCTGACATTTGTATACCCATCTTAAAGAATATCAATCGGCTTAGAATCATTTTGTGAGTTATGTCCGTCCGTCAATGTTAGCAAACCACAGGCCGTAAGTTTTAAGATAATTCTTTCGTACACATATTACTTTTGACCTCATAATTATGTTAAACATACCTGTATATCGATAAAATGCGGCATAATTAAGTTTTATGCACGCCTTAATGACCTTGCCAAATTTTGATAAAGATCGGGGATCATTTGACCCTACCTCCCATACAAATCCTGATTGGCCAAAATTAATTTATAAACACAAATATCGCAATGAAATTTAGCACAAATAAATATTATTATACCCTACACCACTTTTGTGCTGATGTTTGTAACGCACAATAATATTGGTCCTATACCCACCTTAAAGTATACCAATCGGCTCAGAATCATTTTCTGAGTCGATATAGCTATGTCTGCCCGTCCGTTCATATAAACCTTGAAATTGAACTACATGCCGCAATTTTGAAGATAATTTAATGGAATTTGGTACATGATATTCTATTGTCCCTTCTGTTGAAAATGATTAAGATCGGTCCATTATTTCACCTGGCCCCATACAACTGTACCCCCGAATAGGGCTTGTAAACATTGTAATCAAACTGCAGGTCACAATCTTGGAGATAATTTAATGAAATTTGGCAATTTGGAAAATAGTTAACATCGGTCCATTATTTCACGTAGGCCCCATAGAACTGAACCTGCCAAATAAGGCTTTTAAGTTTATAATTGTGTTTAATATACTCGTATCTCGACAAAAAGCTGCAAAACCAACTTCTATACTAGTCTTGATGACCCTGATGAACTTTATAATTATAGGGTCTCATTTGACCCTAGCCCCTCTAAAAAGCACCCATCAACATTTTACTTAAATATCTACAGTTTTATACAGTAACAGGTGTAGGGTATTATATTGTCGGCCTCGCCCGACTATAACTTCTTACTTGTATAATTGTAAATATGTTTACAAAACTTTATCAGTTTTGGTCTATATTTGCCTTTAGCCCCCATATAAAGCCTCTTTCATGAAATTAGATTTTCATCCATAAATTGCTTAAATATAAAGAGTAAATTACATTTAATATTTATAATTGGTGTAGGGTATCATATGGTCGGTAACGCCAGACTATACTTTCATTTTTATCCCAAACTGATGAAAATGAAATATACAACATTATAAAATCTCTAAACATTAATAAAGGCGCTGGATTTGGCCATATTAGGCCGAAAGACTTATAAGTAGTAGCTTAAACAACGCAACTGTCCCAACCCTGTTAAAAACATCAATTATAAGGCCTATCTACAAAAGTGGAAACAAATCTGAATATAATAATTACCGACCAATATCTATTTTGCCTGTTATTGAAAAAGTTTTAGAAGAAGTTGTTGTACGGAGGCTAACCCAATTTCTGGAAAAATATAAAATAATCAATCCAAATCAATTTGGCTTCCAGAAAGGCAAAAGCATCAACAAACTCCTGGCAAATTTCTCAAACTACATAAACTCATGTCTGAGTAAAAACTACCACTGTCTTGTTTTATTCATTGACTTCAGTAAGGCATTTGACACCCTTTCTCACGAAAAACTTATACAAATTCTAAATAAATCTGGAATCAGAGGTTTAGAAATTATCTCGAATGCAGAACCTATAGAGTCAAAATCAACGAAAAATTTAGTAAAGAAATGTCAAGCCAGTATGGAGTGCCTCAAGGTTCGAAATTAGGACCTATTTTATATATTATATACGCGAACGATATGCTTAAATCTCTAAAAGATAGCGTAAATTTTGCATATGCTGATGATACAGCAATTATTGTCGCCGATAAAAATATACAAAATGCAACAAAGTTAATGCAACAACAATTAGACATTGCTGCACAATGGTGCCATGATAATGGCTTAGTTATAAATGCGAACAAAACGAAATTAATGCATATAAAACCACGTCATCTTATAGATACCCCTGTTGTCATAAAGTTCCATGATACATCATGTTTACACAAAAGAGCTCATAATATACATTCTGGGATAAATAGTTTTTGTTTTAAATAAAAACATAGTTTTGTGTAAGTTCTTGCAGTGTTACACTAGCCTCCGCGCAAATTTCCAATACCGAAAATTTTGTATACAAAATATAAAAATGAGGAAAAAGAAAATAAGTAAAAACAAGTAGGAAAGTATAGTCGGGCATGGCCGACCATATGATACCCTACACCATGAGTATATTTTTACAATTTTTACTTTTATAAAATTTTTATTTTTTG